>NC_090727.1:144189637-144194637 GCF_036898095.1 Palaemon carinicauda | reverse complement strand
TGGATTTGCAGAATCTTCAAGATTCATCACTTTCATGTTATTTGTTTCAAGCAGAATGCCTAATGGTAAAAGTTCATATTGAAATATTAAGTGAGCTTATGCATTCAACTTTAATTTTTCTGCACTTTTTTATTCCAAAGTATACCTGACAAATTTGATAAATTACTTATTTGCGTTGTTTCTTCCACCAAAATTCATAATTTTCCTATTTTGGGTTTTGGATATTTGTCCTATTTTTTTATATAAAATTTTTGATCTTGCTTTCTAGTTTTTTTTTTTTCATCTGCAATTGTGCCTTTTTGCTTTAATCAAGCATTTCGGTCTGTCAGTTTCTTGATGATCAGTATTGTTACTATTAACAAAGCGTCGTTTTATTTTATTTCTTCATTAATAGTTTTATTGATCTTCAGTTTTCCCACTTAACCAGATATTTCAATGACCTACTTATTAATACAGTATTATCCTTTGTATTCACTTAATGTATATGTAAAATATTTCTTTCTATTCCCAGCTTATATTACCTGTATGTTTAGATGAACCTCATCCTAAAGTCTCGTATTTAATTATAATACGGATGAGATATAATTTTTGGTGTGTTGCAGCTTAAGGTGTTAATAACAATCATATTTAAGAACGTTACGAGATTAATATAATATCATATGATTCGGATTAGGAAATATGAATTGTTTTACCTCTTTCGATTCGTCATTAATATCAGCGTTGCTCTTATTTCCCAAAACAACGAACATGGAAAATTCATAGAATACGATTTAATGCTTCATAGTTCCCATAAGCTCATGCTGTGTGCGCTAGTTCATGCCTCTGTACGGAGGGAAATGGGTCAACAGCAAATATGCTAATGCATTAATAGCGATCATTCCCTGGAATTAAAAGTAACTTACGAACAATATTTGAAACGCACAAGGTTTACTGTTGATGGACGCTTGGTTCAAGTTATGTATGAGGAATAATTTGCAACACCAGTAAGTCCTGCATGAATGGAGAGAGAGAGAGAGAGAGAGGAGAGAGAGAGAGAGAGAGAGAGAGAGAGAGAGAGAGAGAGAGAGAGAGAGAATGGTCACCCGTTTTCCCTCACTATCTGTGAAAGGGATTTCCCATTTTCTGTTTTGCAGTGCTTTGCCATGAATTGCATAGCATCTCGGAGACAAGACATCCACCAATTATTATTATTATTATTAATATTATTATTATTATTATATTATTATTATTATTATTATTATTTATTATGAAAATAATAATAATAATAACAATATTATTATTTATTATTATTATTATTATTATTATTATTATTATTATTGCTTTAAACGTACTTCTAAGGAAACATAATAATTTTTTTACACTAGGAACACTTGCAAAAATTTTTTCTATAATTGGCTTCCACATACATGTGTAGTGAAAGTTTACGACAAATTAGGAAGGTCTGACTTAATCTCCAAAGCTTGCAGGTGTTGCTTCCTGTTTTTACTTCCCTTCACGACAGGTTTCTCATTTTCAATCAAAATCTCCACAAAATTAAACTTGACATTATTATTATTATTATTATTATTATTATTATTGTTATTATTATTATTATTATTATTATATTATTATTATAATTATTATTATTATTATTATTATTATTATTATTATTATTATTATTATTATTATTATTATTATTATTAGAATAAATCTGCATTGAATCCTTGCATTTAGGCCAAAAAATCTATTCTGATTCTTAAAATGTAGAATCATTACTTCAGACATGAAGTTGATTAATCACTTTTTGTTAAGTTTATTTATTTAGAAAATACTTTTTATTCAGCGTTCTTGGACAATGGATGGTTTCAGAGGTGGTAAAGCCTTTGAAATTTTGATTGTGCAAATATATTCAGTGGCTGTTAATCCTTGTAATTCTAAATAATTTCTTTTGTACAGAGGAGATTCATAATAACATTGCCATTTGTTCTCTTGAATTGATATGTATATATATATATATATATATATATATATATATATTATATATATATATATATATACTATATATATTATAGTATCTTTCAAATTTTATTGGTGAAGACTACACACACGCACACACACACACACGCACGCACGCACGCATGCACACGCGTATATATATATATATATATATATATATATATATATATATATATATATATATTGTGTGTGTGTGTGTATGTATTTATATTATATATACATATATATATGTATATATGATATAATATATATATATATATATATTTACACACACATATATATATATATATACACATATATATACATATATATATATATGCATATATATATATATATATATATATATATATATATATATATATACATAGTATGTTTCCTTAGTTTTCTTTGATGGTTAAGAATGGCAATTTGAAAACTATTTTGAGACATTTTATTCCTTTACGTCTACTAAATTTAATACCCAAAAAGTTCACTGATTATTGATTCTCTCTCTCTCTCTCTCTCTCTCTCTCTCTCTCTCTCTCTCTCTCTCTCTCTCTCGTTTTCCTTCTATAACTCTTTCTCCCTCCTTCGACTCCATCTTGTGGAGATATAGAGTTGGTGAAGCTGGGGTGGGATGAAGGGGGTGGGATGGCAGCTCCTAACCCCCACCACCCCAGCCTCTTACACTCATACGGTTTACTTTACCTTCAAAATTCGTGAGCGAACTTTCTGGGGGTCGACCAACTTTGTAGATAACTTGTGGCAATATTTTGTGATAATGCCCCGGCGTTGAATACGTTTTAGGAACTTAGGTAAACTCTCCGCCTAGCTAATTTGTTCAGGGTTAAATCATACAGAAAAGAGGAAAACTGAACTGCTTACATAGTAGGAGAGAAGTAAGGGGCAGGGAATGAGGGGGTTTTGCTCCTCCACTTTTTAACTCCTCCCCTCTTCTCCCCTCTCCTCTTTTCCCCTTCCTTCGCCTGCCAACACCCCCCACCATTATTTTTTCGCAGAATCCAACCAGCCGACCGATATTCTTGGATGAGAGATGATAGTTGTGCGAAGTACTACAGTAAAGTTCAGTCTGAATCATTGGTAATGAATGAAAGGAGCCTTTATTTATTATTCGGTTTTAACGGGTCAGAGGAGAGAGAGAGAGAGAGAGAGAGAGAGAGAGAGAGAGAGAGAGAGGAGAGAGAGAGAGAGAGATAACATCCTACCTAACTAATGAATAACTTGGATAATGTAGTTTTCCTTTTTTCCATTCGGCTAAATCTGAAACTGGGATAGAATTTGTTAACAACACAAAAAAGTAATGGTTTTCAATACATACGTGAAGAAAGACACACCCATCCCCCCTTTGATGGGAGGACGTTTTTTAAACTGGTTTCAGCAATGAGAAACTAATGGTAGATGATGTATGAAATCACGTGCTGTTCAACCAGTTTCTTGAAAGGAAAAGGAATCCAGTAGGTGCAGTAGCTTCGTAAATAATCCGCAGTTATTAGTATTACCAAGAAATGATGGTTATCATAGAAGGAAGTAGTATACAATCTATTATGTATTTATATGTATATATAAACATATATACACACACACACCACACACACACATATATATATATATATATATATATATATATATATATATATATATATATATATATATATATATATATATATATATATATATATATATATATATATTATGTTTACGATGAAATCCCTGTTGAATCATTCATTTCACAAATTAGTTTGTTAAATAATTGCTTTAGGATATTGGCGATTATGATTGGTTTTATTGTGCATTTAATATAGAATTATTTTTCCTGAGATTATGTAAGATTCAGGTGTATATTCCAGTTATAAATCGGTTAGAGGAAAACGTTTTTTTTTTTCCATAGATGGTGAGGAATGAAGAGACTTACGTAGAGAAAATAGATAGCTAGTAGTACTCCCCTTAACCTTTTTTCCCAATGGCAAATTAGGGCAGTAAAAATTGGTAAATCAAATTCTAAATATGTGGACAAACCCTTTGCATTCAAGAAGTGGATTGCCAATTGGTAGTCAGGATTTGAAGAGAAATAAAATGCAATAGCAAAGACGATTAAAAGCAAATACGTTATTCCATTTTGCCCCCCCCGCCCCCTTTTGTCTAACAAGTATTTTTTGTGCATAATTTTGTTTTAACCAAGGGATGGAGAATGGGTAATTTTCGAGTCACAAACAGAATAGCATTTAGTCTGGTGGATAGCCTTCACCTGCGGAGTTAAGGATAGGTATATATATATATATATATATATATATATATATATATATATATATATATATATATATATATGTATATATATATGTATATATATATATATATATATATATATATATATATATATATGTAGATAGATATAGATATAGATATAGATATGTGTGTGTATATTCTCTCTCTCTCTCTCTCTCTCTCTCTCTCTCTCTCTCTCCTCTCCTCTCTCTCTCTCTCTCTCTCTCTCTCTCTCTCTATATATATATATATATATGTATATATATATATGTATATATTATACAGTATACAGTATATATATATATATATATATATATATATACACTGTATATTTATGTATATATTCAGTATATATATAATATATATATGTATATATATAGTATATATATACACAGGATATATATATATATATATATATATATATATATATATATATATATATATATATATATATATATATATATATATATCTTGACTTTAATGAGGATATCAATTTAATTTCACAGGAATTAAAGTTTTTCTTGGCCAAACTTTCATACAGGAGTAACATGAAGCAGCGCTAATAAAAGTTGAGCTGGTTATTATATTGTTCTCCAGAATCTGTTTATTTGGAGCTGACTGTTAACAAACGGAACTGATATAGTTGAAATTTATCGTGATTGGCGGAAATGTTTAGCCACCTCTATAGTTAATTACCTTTTTTTCCTTCATTTAATGTAAGTAGTGGTGACGGGAGTACACTT
>NC_090727.1:144186314-144189137 GCF_036898095.1 Palaemon carinicauda | reverse complement strand
CTTTGTATTCACTTAATGTATATGTAAATATTTCTTTCTATTCCCAGCTTATATTACCTGTATGTTTAGATGAACCTCATCCTAAAGTCTCGTATTTAATTATAATACGGATGAGATATAATTTTTGGTGTGTTGCAGCTTAAGGTGTTAATAACAATCATATTTAAGAACGTTACGAGATTAATATAATATCATATGATTCGGATTAGGAAATATGAATTGTTTTACCTCTTTCGATTCGTCATTAATATCAGCGTTGCTCTTATTTCCCAAAACAACGAACATGGAAAATTCATAGAATACGATTTAATGCTTCATAGTTCCCATAAGCTCATGCTGTGTGCGCTAGTTCATGCCTCTGTACGGAGGGAAATGGGTCAACAGCAAATATGCTAATGCATTAATAGCGATCATCCCTGGAATTAAAAGTAACTTACGAACAATATTTGAAACGCACAAGGTTTACTGTTGATGGACGCTTGGTTCAAGTTATGTATGAGGAATAATTTGCAACACCAGTAAGTCCTGCATGAATGGAGAGAGAGAGAGAGAGAGAGAGAGAGAGAGAGAGAGAGAATGGTCACCCGTTTTCCCTCACTATCTGTGAAAGGATTTCCCATTTTCTGTTTTGCAGTGCTTTGCCATGAATTGCATAGCATCTCGGAGACAAGACATCCACCAATTATTATTATTATTATTAATATTATTATTATTATTATTATTATTATTATATTATTATTATTATTATGAAAATAATAATAATAATAACAATATTATTATTATTATTATTATTATTATTATTATTATTATTATTATTATTGCTTTTAAACGTACTTCTAAGGAAACATAATAATTTTTTACACTAGGAACACTTGCAAAAATTTTTTCTATAATTGGCTTCCACATACATGTGTAGTGAAAGTTTACGACAAATTAGGAAGGTCTGACTTAATCTCCAAAGCTTGCAGGTGTTGCTTCCTGTTTTTACTTCCCTTCACGACAGGTTTCTCATTTTCAATCAAAATCTCCACAAAATTAAACTTGACATTATATTATTATTATTATTATTATTATTATTGTTATTATTATTATTATTATTATTATTATTATTATAATTATTATTATTATTATTATTATTATTATTATTATTATTATATTATTATTATTATTATTATTAGAATAAATCTGCATTGAATCCTTGCATTTAGGCCAAAAAATCTATTCTGATTCTTAAAATGTAGAATCATTACTTCAGACATGAAGTTGATTAATCACTTTTTGTTAAGTTTATTTATTTAGAAAATACTTTTTATTCCAGCGTTCTTGGACAATGGATGGTTTCAGAGGTGGTAAAGCCTTTGAAATTTGATTGTGCAAATATATTCAGTGGCTGTTAATCCTTGTAATTCTAAATAATTTCTTTGTACAGAGGAGATTCATAATAACATTGCCATTTGTTCTCTTGAATTGATATGTATATATATATATATATATATATATTATAGTATCTTTCAAATTTTATTGGTGAAGACTACACACACGCACACACACACACACGCACGCACGCACGCATGCACACGCGTATATATATATATATATATATGTGTGTGTGTGTGTATGTATTTATATTATATATACATATATATATGTATATATGATATAATATATATATATATATATATACACACACATATATATATATATACACATATATATACATATATATATATATGCATATATATATATATATATATACATAGTATGTTTCCTTAGTTTTCTTTGATGGTTAAGAATGCAATTTGAAAACTATTTTGAGACATTTTATTCCTTTACGTCTACTAAATTTAATACCCAAAAAGTTCACTGATTATTGATTCTCTCTCTCTCTCTCTCTCTCTCTCTCTCTCTCTCTCTCTCGTTTTCCTTCTATAACTCTTTCTCCCTCCTTCGACTCCATCTTGTGGAGATATAGAGTTGGTGAAGCTGGGGTGGGATGAAGGGGGTGGGATGGCAGCTCCTAACCCCCACCACCCCAGCCTCTTACACTCATACGGTTTACTTTACCTTCAAAATTCGTGAGCGAACTTTCTGGGGGTCGACCAACTTTGTAGATAACTTGTGGCAATATTTTGTGATAATGCCCGGCGTTGAATACGTTTTAGGAACTTAGGTAAACTCTCCGCCTAGCTAATTTGTTCAGGGTTAAATCATACAGAAAAGAGGAAAACTGAACTGCTTACATAGTAGGAGAGAAGTAAGGGGCAGGGAATGAGGGGTTTTGCTCCTCCACTTTTTAACTCCTCCCCTCTTCTCCCCTCTCCTCTTTTCCCCTTCCTTCGCCTGCCAACACCCCCACCATTATTTTTCGCAGAATCCAACCAGCCGACCGATATTCTTGGATGAGAGATGATAGTTGTGCGAAGTACTACAGTAAAGTTCAGTCTGAATCATTGGTAATGAATGAAAGGAGCCTTTATTTATTATTCGGTTTTAACGGGTCAGAGAGAGAGAGAGAGAGAGAGAGAGAGAGAGAGAGAGATAACATCCTACCTAACTAATGAATAACTTGGATAATGTAGTTTTCCTTTTTTCCATTCGGCTAAATCTGAAACTGGGATAGAATTTGTTAACAACACAAAAAAGTAATGGTTTTCAATACATACGTGAAGAAAGACACCCATCCCCCTTTGATGGGAGGACGTTTTTAAACTGGTTTCAGCAATGAGAAACTAATGGTAGATGATGTATGAAATCACGTGCTGTTCAACCAGTTTCTTGAAAGGAAAAGGAATCCAGTAGGTGCAGTAGCTTCGTAAATAATCC
>NC_090727.1:144148814-144183814 GCF_036898095.1 Palaemon carinicauda | reverse complement strand
CACTGTGTGAGTATGCGTATTATCTGTACCTACACCAGTGACATTGGGCAGGGATGTCTTTCACAGAATTGGGATTTCAATCTGAAGTTTAATAATTTTAGAGGATTCTAATTCATCTCGTATTTTTACAAAATTATAGGTTCTAAACATTGTAAGTCGCAATATCGTTAAATTACACCGACTTTGCTTAAAACAGAGCATATATCTGTGTAACTATAAATTTATACTTGGATGCGACCTTTTTTTCTAAAGTATTTACTTTGCTGTCTTCACCGAAGAGCCTAGAGTTATTATCATAACTACTAGCTAAGTTACAACCCTTATTGGAAAAGAAGGATGTTCTAAGCCCAAGGGATCAAACAGGGAAAATATCCCAGTGAGGAAAGGAAATAAGGAAACAGATAGAATAGTGTGCCTGAGTGTGCCCTCGAGAAATAGAGCTCTAACCTAAGACAGTGGGAGATGGTACAGAGGCTATGGCACTGGCCAAGACTAGAGAAAAAGGGTTTCATTTTGTAGTTCCAAGACGGTTATATGTAAGTGATTACGTTATCATCATCATCATCATCATCATCATCTCCTCCACGCATATTAACGCAAAGGGCCTCGGTTAGATTTCGCCAGTCGTCTCTATCTTGAGATTTTCCAATACTCCTCCATTCATCATCTCCTACTTCACGCTTTATAGTCCTCAGTCATGTAGGCCTGGGTCTTCCATCTCTTCTAGTGCCTTGTGGAGCCCAGTTAAAAGTTTGGTGAACTAATCTCTCTTGAGGAGTTCGAAGAGCATGCCCAACCATCTCCATTTACCCCTTACCTTGATCTCATCCACATATAACACCCGAGTAATCTCTCTTATAGTTTCATTTCTAATTATGTCCTGCCATTTAACTCCCAAATATTCTTCTGAGGGCTTTGTACTCAAATCTACAAAATCTGTTGGATATTGTTTCATTGTTATACGACGACTCTTGTCGATACAGTAACACTGATCTCCCTAAACTGATATATAGCCTGATTTTTATATGTAATTTCCGGCAATTTGATTTCCAAATTTTACTTAACGTAGTCATTGTCCCATTTGCTTTTTTCAATCTTTTATTAAACTCAAATTTTAACGATCCCGTGTTAGAGATCATAGTCCCTAAATATTTAAATGAGTCCACTTCATTAGTCCTTTCTCCTTCCAATAATATTTCATCTTTCATTGCATCTTCCATTCTCATCATCTCTGTCTTTTTTTCTGTTTATCTTGAGTCCAACCTCATGTGGTATTTCATGCATTCTGGTTAGTAAGCTATGCAAGTCCTGTGTTGTTCTACTAATAAAGACAGCGTCATCAGTTTACTCTAGGTCAGCTAATTTCCTGTTACCAATCCAGTCTAATCCTTCTCCACTATCCCAAACTGCTCTATGAATTACAAAATCTATCAGGAGGATAAACAATGTCGGTGACAACACATTCCCTGGGAGTACTCCACTGTTCTCTGGAAATTCATTTGATAGGACCCCACTAACATTTAACTTTGCATGCTCATGCTCATGAACAAATTTAATCAAATTTACATATTTGAGAGAAACTTCATGATAACGCCGGACTCCACAAAATTGGCCGGTGCACACTATCAAAGACTTTTTCATAGGCCACAAGTGCCATGTAATGTGAATTTCTAAATTCTGCATATCGCCGTACCACATGTCTTAAAATGAAAATTTGGTCAATACAACTTCTACCTTTTTTAAATCCTGCTTGTTCATCTCTCAGCTTTTCATCAATCTTTCACGCTAGTCTCTTTAGAGTGAGCATATTATATATTTTCATGACAATTAACGTAAGTGGGATGCCTCTGTAATTATTGTCATCAGATTTTTTTTTCACTAACACTCCTAGCTCCCATTCATCAGGTTTTGCCTCTTCACACCTCATTCTACAAAATAATCCTTTAAATATCCTGGGAGTCACTTCATTTTTGGCCAATATCATTTCAGCAGTTATTCCATCATATCCAAGGGATTTCCATCACTTGATTTTTTTAACGAAAACGTCGACTTCAAACACAGTGAATTCATTCATGGGTACATTAATGTCTTCCTCAGATTCAGGTATATCAGTCAAATTATTTCCTTCATATCTTCTATTCATGACCTCACTAAAGTGTTCCATCCAACGTTGCCTTTTTGCATTTGTTACAACGGATCCATCTCTCTTTTTGATGGGTATATGCTTCTTTTTTGCCCCAGTCGAGATTTTATTAATAATTCTATGAGCAATTCTTACACCATAGTCATTGACTGCGTTATTAACAATGCTTGAATATAGAAATGTGAAGACGTTTATTTTTCCTGTGTAACCGAGTAGTTAAGGTCAACTCCACCTCCCCTCGCCTATCGTGCATAGGTTTGAATCCTTCCAAGGAAATTAAGGTTTCTTAATTTACATATGCATTTGTGTTCATGACATGATCTATAGTAAGAAACGTATCCAAAATATGTTCTAGGCAATCGAGAATTTGGGAGGTCATTGTCGCTATTACAAATACACATATTTCAATTTTCAAATGACCAGTTCATACACATATATGTATGTATGTATGTATGTATGTATGTATGTATGTATGTATGTGTTTATGTATGTATGTATGTATGAAGGTAGGCATGGCTGTGTATGTCTGTTTTACCTTGCCAAGAATTCAGGATTTTACATCTCCCTCCCTAACGATCCTCTTTTCTCTTTATGGCCAAAACATCCGTACCTTATGACTATTTTACCTTTTCATTTTGTCTGCATATTATGAGCCCTTTCACCTGCATTACCGTGTTTATAATGTGACGCAGACAGTTCATCCCAAACCTTTTTCCTTTTCTTTATATCAACGTCCAATCATGAATAGTGTCTTCCTCCAATAAAATTTTGGCTTCTGTCTGCTAAAGTGAAATATTATTATTATTATTGTTATTATAATAATAATAATAATAATAATAATAATAATAATTATTATTATTATTATTATTATTATTATTATTATTATTATTATTATTATTATTATTATTATTATTATTATTATTATTATTATTATTGCTTGCTAAGTTACAACCTAGTTGGAAAAGCAGGATGCTATAAACCCGGGGGCCCCAACATGTAAAATAGCCCAGTGAGGGAAGGAAACAAGGAACAATAAAATATTTTAAGAACCGTAACATTAAAATAAATATTTCCAATATAAACTATTAACCCAAGACAGTGAAAGACCATGGTACAGAGGCTATGGCACTACCCAAGACTAAAGAATGGCTTGATTTTGGAGTGTCCTCCTAGAGCTGCTTACCATAGCTAGAGTCTCTTCCACCCTTACCAAGATAAAATTAGCCCATTCTAATCATAGTGCCTCGGGATATTCATTGTTCAGTCTCTTTGTTTTCAGATTATAGTTATAATTTGAACACTTATGGTAAAGATGGCAAGGCAAAGATGGATAACCAAATCAGTTAATATATGGCTGCTTAAAAAAATTGATCATAGATATGTTCAAGTATTCAAATGAATGACTCAGATAACATATATAAACTTTTTTTAAAGCATTTTCTAAAGAAAATTATACAACGTTAAAAATTTACCATACTAGGCACAATAAAAAAAATTTAAAGAATCTTGTAAATATTCGTTATTTTTCTAAAGGTTCTAAGTACTTGCAAAATAAGCCGTAGATTTAAAGTATAATGTATATGTTCATTATTTTTGTAATGGTTTAAAGTACTTGAAGAGTGGATGAAAGGTTTATAAAACATACTTGCAAAATCACGTATAACTAATTGTTATCAAGAACAAGATCAACCGAAATAAAAAAAATGGAAAAATTTGCCCATATATACCATACGTAACAGCAATTCTTAACCCACACAATATATTTATTATAAAGCACAGAACACCGGCGCACCAGGAGCCTCTCCTTTCTCAATCGGGGCTGACGGCCCCCTTGAAATCGCCCTTTATAAAATTTGCATCGAGGATGACAGATAGAGCAAGAGGCCAAACAAGGCACGGGAGATGTCATATGACATCGCTCACACCGCTGGAAATAATTGTCCATTCCATCGGAGGTTGCTTGTGATGGAGGAGTCGCTGCCCGCCACAAATCAATCCGTCACGGCAATATATCCGACCAATAACAATTCAAAATGTCCTCCCTCCGATGGTTAACATGTAGCAATCTCTCTCTCTCTCTCTCTCTCTCTCTCTCTCTCTCTCTCTCTCTCTCTCTCTCTCTCTCTCTCTCTCTCTCAAAGTTTTATCATGAGATAAGTAATCTCAGGTTCTACGTACTAAAACCATGCACATATATGTTTGTGTGTGTATATATATATATATATATATATATATATATATATATATATATATATATATATATATATATATATATTTATATATATATATGTGTGTGTGTGTGTGTGTGTGTGTGTGTGTGTGTGTGTGTGGGTTTATGCGTGCGTGTGTTTGGCATTAAGCCTTTCCCCAAACAAGGGTAGGCTCCAGTGTAAAGAAGAAAATACAGCAATGCATCAAACAACAGACATACGCTACGCCATTAACCTTTTTTTAATATTGTGTATATTCTTGTACTTTTTGGCCATTAAAGTCCTTACTTTCCCATATCTGTATCCCTCCATTTCTTCAGTACTTCAAGGTTTTCGTGTCCCAACATTCTTCTCATCATATTATCTTCACTGGATTTTTTCATTTGACCTAAGTTTCTAAAAAATAAGGTAAGCTTTCGTTTCAACTTCTGGATTTTTTTTTATCACTCTGGGCCCGAACATTTCTCAAGAATTCAGTTTCTTTTTCAATTCCTTTCAATAGCTTCAATCTTTTTTTTTTTTCATTATCACTGACTGTGCCCAATTTATTTTACGAAGCTGGGAGTTACCCTATTTATGCCTTCAGATATTTTTACCGGACTTCCAAAAAGTTTCCATGTCTTTTCTCTGTTATTTGCAAAGCCGTAGTCATTCATAATTTTACTCATTTTGTGACTCATATTACTGTCTACTATTATTTTAGCTTTTCCCAAATACTTGCATGCATCAATCATTTCCCATTTCTTCAATTATTCATATTAACATTCAGTGCTTCGTCTTTCTAGTTCTATTTAATCATTTATCCTCATAGTCTTCTTTAAGTTTTCAAGGTATTCTGCTAGTTTCAGAAGATTCTATTCTATTTTTATATTCATAAATTTTTACAATCGTTATTTTATCGTCTGATGGCAACAATCATTCCTCACATCATTCATAACTAATTTTTGTATACTTTTCTGACTTGCTTTTACACAAAACTTTCCCTTTTCAAAGTACACAATCTATATTTTTTCGCTTTTGTCCAGAATAACTTTTCTGATGCACAGGAAACCCTCAACACCCTTCATATTGCTTCCATATTGATTCTTATTTAAGCATTCTTTAAGGTCCATGTATAAGTTTTATTACTTTACGTTCGAACTTCGCATATGACACGCCCTTTTCCACGCCCATGTCCTCTCAGTTTTCATTTTTATCAGTCCTTCTGTCACCTGCCTTATTTTCTCTTTCTAAAATCTTCTTTCCACCTTCTATAACCCTTAGCAACATGTTATTTTTCTCACCTATTCCTTTGGAATCTGTCTCTCATCCATACATGCATTGTAAATGCATGTATCATATATAGATCACAGAATTTAGTTATTATGTGAATCTACTCTGGGTACTTCCATTCTTCACACTCTTAATTGCCTGCCTCATGTCCTTAACAGTCACTTTCACTAACATCTTCAAATTAAAAGAAAAAAAAAAATTTTTCCTCTTGCACCATTCCGCTTTGCTTTTCCGTTTCATCATATAGCAATTCTTCAAAATATTCTGTCCATCTTCCGAATAATGCAGTCGCTTCAGACAACGTAAGACGTTTACTTCTTTAATGTGTTTATGTCCCTTTGGAACAACTTCTTATTCCACTCAAAAATTCTTGTTCCATGCTCTCACTATTCTTATTACTTGCTGAAATATCACTCACTTTCTTTCATAATTCATCTGAACTCGCCGTCTAACTGTAAATGCTTTTCTTATCTGTAATGTAGCTGTACTTCAAATGATATTTTTAACTTTTCCTAAAGCAATTTTATGTTCATCCCACCCTTTACTGTTCACACACAGACACACACACACACACACACACACACACACATATATATATATATATATATATATATATATATATATATATATATATATATATATACACATATATTTGTAAACATAAATGTGTATATATATGTATATGTATATATATATATATATATATATATATATATATATATATATATATATATATATATATATACATACATATATATGTGTGTGTTTGTGTGTGCGTATCATCATCATCATGGCCCTTTTCATCACCACGCTGGCCACTGATGATGGGTGATGGTAGGAAAACTTAATCTGGTCGCTCATAGTAAACCAACCTTGTATGGATGACCCTGACTACTACAGTTTTGCTGATTATGGTGATACACAAACCATTTCACTACGTTAAGGTATCCCCACTCAGTAAAGGTTTTTTTCTACATATCAACATCATCAGCCGTTACTTGTCCACTGCAGAACAAGGGCCTTAGACGTGTCCTTCCATTTGCGTCTGTTTATGGTCTTTCTATTCCAGTCTACATTTGCAAACTTTCTTAATTCGTCAACACATCGTCTTCTCTTCATTTCCTTGTTTTTATGCAATCTCTGTTGACCCATTGTAATTCTTAATGTCCATCTATTATCTGCCATTCTCATTATAAGTCCTGTCCATGTGCATTTCTTTTTATTACTTGTTCGAATATTCTCTCCTTTAGTTTGCTTTCGTATCCACGTTTCTCTTTTTCGGTTTCTTATTATTATTCCCATCATCATTTTTTCCCTTGCTTTGTGAGTTGCAATAAGCTTATGTTTTAAGGCTAAATTTAGTAAGCTCTAAGTTTTTGATGCATAATGTAACACTAGTAAGACCATCTGATGAAATACTCTTCTTATTAGAGAAGGCAGCATATTACATTTCATAACCACGCCTTTTCCTTTTTTTCTAAAAGCGTTCCATCCCATACTTATCCTTCTTTTAATTCCAGAAATATATATATATATATATATATATATATATATATATATATATATATATATATATATATATATATATGTGTGTGTGTGTGTGTGTGTGTGTGTGTGCACGTGTTAAAAGTTTTCCTTCTCATACTTATCCTTTTTTAATTTTGTATATATATATATATATATATATATATATATATATATATATATATATATATATATATATATGTGTGTGTGTGTGTGTGTATTTTAGAAGTAGTATGATCGTCAGAGCACCAGCCACCCGTTGAAATACCACCGCTAGAGAGATATGAGGTCTTTTGACTGGCCAGACAGTACTACATTGGATCCTTCTCTCTGGTTACAGTTCATTTTCCTTTTGCCTACACACAAACACACCGAATAGTCTGGCCTATTCTTTACATATTCCCCTCTGTCTTCATACACCTGACAACACTGATTACCAAACAATTCTTCTTCACCCAAGGGTTTCTGCACTGTAATTGTTCAGTGTCCACCTTCTTGTTAAGGGTAAAAGAGACTCTAACTATGGTAAACAGCTCTTCTAGGGGACGGACACTCCAAAATCAAACCATCGTTCTCTAGTCGTGGGTAGTGCCATAGCCTCTGTACCATGGTCTTCCACTGTCTTGGGTTAGAGTTCTCTTGCTTGAGGGTACACTCAGGCACACTATTCTACCATATTTCTCTTCCTCTTGTTTTGTTGAAGTTTTTATAGTTTATATAGGAGATATTTATTTTAATGTTACTGTTCTTAAAATACTTTATTTTTCCTTGTTTCCTTTCCTCACTGGGCTATTTTCCCCTGTTGGATCCCCTGGGTTTATATCATCTTACTTTTCCAACTAGGGTTGTAGCTTAGGAAGTAATAATAATAATAATAATAATATATATATATTTATATATATACATATATATATATTTATATATGTATATATATGTATATATATACTGTACATATAAATATATGTACTCTATATATATATATATATATATATATATATATATATATATATATATTACCATATACCTTTTTCACTTTGGTTAGTTGTTTCAGAAGGTGCTACATTTGTAGTTACCATCAATTAAATTGGAATAAGGTCATCGTGTTCCTTCTGTGGCGCTAAGCCAGTGAGAAAGGTATAAGAAATAAAAAAAATTTCGAGGACGGAGGAGGTAGGAGTCTAGGGGCACTAACTGTAACTTCGTCCCCACGGATTTTTCAGCTTCGTATTCCTTCCCTTCCAGTCATTGCTGGATGGAGCTAGTTCTCATCTCATCATCAGCATCCTTGTCTTCCGTCCCGAACCTGTCAAAAACCACGTCTCTTGTGGGCTATCCATGAGCAAGAGACATGGAAATCTTGAAGAATCAAAATTAATCAATCCTGACAGCTAGCCCCCCCTTTTTTTTTTTATTCCTGGATACTACCCACCGCAGTCAAATAACTTCCATGTACAAAGTGTACGCCTGCGTTCAAGAGAATTTTCGTATTCAATTCATGATTGCCCAAGGAACAAATTGAGGTATATATTTGATAATAGGCTGTAAAACCGTTCATTTCCTCCATTAGTAGAAGTTCTTTTGTTAATTTAAAAACGATTCAAAATCAGTTTAGCAACGAATCATTTCGCTCTGAATGTTCGTATGTTCATGTTGAATTATGAATTTTGAAAAAGTCACCGGTAATTGCATTTAGTCGAGTACTGAAGAAAAAACATATGAAAGATGGTAATGCATGAATGTGTTTTAACTAAAAAGGAGCAGTAATGAAAACGAACCCTGGTCGGCCGAGATCTTTGCTGGATACGAACTGCGTTTATGATTGAAAAGAAAATAAAGATAATAAGAAGCGCTTGATATTCTGCAGCCTAGAGCTCTCTCTCTCTCTCTCTCTCTCTCTCTCTCTCTCTCTCTCTCTCTCTCTCTCTCTCTCTCTCTCTCTCTCTCTCTCTTAAGTAGCGACTGTTTTAATGCCTTCGGGTCAGTGAATTAAAGTTGTACTTGGGAGCATCTCTGATACGCATGATAGCACATTAAAGCTGTTGTACTTTAAACGTGGAATGATAGTTGCGAAGCTCATGTTAAGTCGTCGCTTTTACTCGTTTTGTTCTCGGAATCGAAGAGCGATTCTTCTTGAGCATTTTCCCAGGTGGAGGGCTCATAAGAGGAGACTTCTTTTGGGCTTTAGGAAACAAAAACCTTCTCCTGTTGTTCTTGAAATGGTGGTCTTTGTTATAGTTGATGCTCTTGTTCTTTGTATCTTCATCAGCACTAAAAGGATTATTATTAGGACTTATGATTTGCCTTTCTTTGGTTTCTGATCCTATACAGTAAGTGGAAATTAGAGAATACACTCGTTTTTAAACTCCTGTAAAGAGGTTTACCACGATTTAGATAACAAGGCTCTTCTACACGTAGGAATCATCTGTGTTTGTGAAATTATCACGGAAACATTTTGGAATTTTTATTAATATTTTTAATTGTAAATGTATTTAATTCCGTCTAAAGTGGAAAAAGAACTTGTTGCTATAAAAGGAGAATTAACGATGCATTTAAGACAAATGATAATTTTCTTTTCTTGCTTTTGTATAAAAAACTCAAGACTGGTTATACTCAGCCATGTCATTCATGGATCTTGAAATTAATGTAAAAGTCAATATTCTATAATTTGCAGCAGCAAGTGTTGCTAGGATGAGGTTGCTAGCCGCACACCCTACCTCACAGGTGTTTAAAGGGCTTATGTTTCACAAAAGCCATCCCTTTACCCCCATGGACGTACCGGTACGTCCTTGCAAAAACATGCTATAAATTTTTTTTTTTTCATATTTTTGATAATTTTTTGAGAAAATTTAGGCATTTTCCAAGAGAATGAGACTAATCTTACCTCTCTATGACAAAAATTAAGGCTGTTAGAGCAATTTAAAAAAAAAATATACTGCAAAATGTGCTGGGAAAAAAAATAATCCCCTGGGGGTTAAGGGTTGGAAATTTCCAAATAGCCTGGGGGTAAAAGGGCTATGGTAGTCATCCATCCATCTACTGATGAAACTAGAGGTTGATGATCTTAACTTGATCGGACAGCTGGTAGTACGGCGAACATGTTACTTCTCCAACAGTATCATCATCATCATTATTATTATTATTATTATTATTATTATTATTATCATTATTATTGACAGTTGTTTTTTATTCTTAATATCTGTAGTTTTTGCTCTATCTTTGACTATCGTATGAAGATCATTAAATACTTAATTATGTTGAGAAAACCAAAGGACGTACGTAAGCGTGAATTTAGAATATTTTTTTTCTGAATGTGATACATGTGGATTTCAAAAAATTTCTGAAATAGGCTCTTTTTTTAAATATTTACATTAAAGTTATTGATAATAACTAATAACGGAATTAAGGTTCTAGAAGTGAAGACCTAAACTTTTAGTAATCTCTATCGGAGTCAAGCCTTGTCTTTCACAAGGGGAATGTTTTTATAAAGACTCCATATGTAACATCAGAAATAGATTTGATTCACGTTTTGCATGGCTCCTAGATCAAGTAAGCACACTTTCAGAAATAATTACTTTCAACAAAAGCATTGAAGGAATAGGGGGATGCAATTATTTGCATATAAATTATAGTTTAGTGAAAACAGATTTTACATAGAAATTTACGGAGAAGTGACCATATCTGTAAGGAGGATACCTTTAACATGAGGCCTAGAGATCATACTACTGACCAAGAAATGTAGAGAAGCAAAAAGGAGTGAAAGCAAAGCCAATGAAAAGGGAATATTTAGTTTGACGTATATGGCAATCCCTATAGGATCTTCATTAAAACTCCAAATTTTGCTGCATTGTTTTTCAGGATGATTGAAATAATGATTTTTTTTTTTTGTTCCATCCTACTTTGAGATTGTTCTCAGTTGTCTCATCTGGATGTTGAATATATAAAAATGATCGGCTTAGTAGTGAAATTGACAAGTTTCACATAGCTCTTGAAATGTCAGTTTGGGTGTAGGTCAGTCATTACTTTCTCTTGTGCATTGCTAATTGGAAACCTGAATTATTCTTCTCTTGTCATGTTAAGGTAATAGGATATGTTTGCTTTGATGTTTGAATTTCCTTTGACTTATTCCTAAGACCACTTATTGACCTTTGAAGTCTTATTGCTGAAGAACGACTTTAGTTTGAGAAATTCCTATTCTTAGAGAATTCTGGATTTTTCGGTTTTATCATAAGTGCACAATACCTTTAGGCGTTTATATTTTCCTTCGCTGCAGATTCCACCTCCTTGCGGCCTGGCACAAAGAAGTTTCACTCAATGTTAACTGTGTTAACTGCCTGCTGTT
Organism: Palaemon carinicauda; assembly: GCF_036898095.1. Taxonomy (NCBI): domain Eukaryota; kingdom Metazoa; phylum Arthropoda; class Malacostraca; order Decapoda; family Palaemonidae; genus Palaemon; species Palaemon carinicauda. The sequence continues at coordinate 144,172,326 of NC_090727.1, read as the reverse complement.
CTCGTCTTTTGCAGACCCGGAAATCAGCGTGAAGATTGTTGATGCTACAATTGTAAATAAGCGACAAACCTGTTGCGATGACGGCCACGTTGTTGTATAACTTGTCTAGCATCAATGAGATAATTGTGGTCTAAAGTGAGGTAAGTAATCTGCCATATGTGATTGACCTAGATCACGGAGGTCATAAGAAAGGTCCGTTTGAAGTAACAAGGTGAACGATAAAAAACCTGAAGAGATTAATGCATGTAAAAGTAACGAAAATCATATGTTGCTTTCCTTTGCAATATGATTTTTCCTGAGGTTTTGCACTCATGTTTCCTGTAGGGCTCCAACGATGTCCTTAATCCTTTTGACACCAGTCAATAAAAGAAAAAAAGATTCCTCCTTTATTGTAAAATTAGCTTTTAGGAGGCTGAAATTTAAGCATCAGTCAGAAATCATTCTGGTATATGCTTTGAAGTATAAGACATGTGTTAACTTCACCTGTAATTAGCAGATTGCTGTCCGATTAGGTAATCCTCTGTTCCGACTTCCAGAAATGTGGTAACTAATTCTCCTTGTGCATTTTGCTTGTCTCTTGATGAAAGGAATTTTTTTTTTATTAACTACCCTTGAAGTGTTTCCTTTTCATACTGACAAATAATCCATCTGAAATATGTCTCCTGAGTTGATGTTTAACAACCCAATAGCCCTTTTATGTTTTCTTAATGCGTCTATGGCTATTAAGTAGAATTTTCTTCCTTCTTTTACTTGCTCTGTTGGCTTTTTCCTTTATTGTGTCTCTAATGCTGGACTAGACCATTAAGATATTACATAAAGTTTTGTACATTTTAGTATTTTCAAGGCAGGAATATCGACCCTGCGTTCAGACTTTTTTTTTTTTTTTTTTTTTTTTCAATCTAAGATAGGTAGGGTCTTTATCACAGTAAGTAAACTTGAATGACAGTTTCTACGAGTATGACGAGAAGAATCAGAAAGAATCTCGTCTGAAGAGGATTGTTAATGATATTCATCACGAGTATTATAATGTGTTGCAGCACATAGTAAATAAATTGATAAAGAAATTATTAATATTTCTTCTTACAATTTGGGGACTTTACATAATACTATACTATATTATACTAAACTATACTATACTATACTATACTATACTATACTATACTTTACACAAAAACATGTTAAACGATTGTGAAACATCCAAGTTCAACCAAAGGCGATCATTATTTCTTTTAAAACAAATGAGAAAGACCACATATTTACATCCCTAAAAGGAAGCCAAGCTGTTTTTATGGCAAAAAAGAAATGGATTAAACATAGGCTCGGAAGTAAAAAGAAAAAAAAAAACAATGATATTATAAGGTGTGGAAAATTACAAAAAGAATTTGAAATGAATAAAAACCCCACTGCCTTAATGAGAAATTAGATGTGAAGATGAAAAAACAAAAATGCTTCTTCCATATTTATTTTAAATTTATGTTCTTAGGGTTTAAGGAAATTCATCATCAATGAGTATAATTGCACTCATACACTTACATACATACATGCTTTCATACATGCAAATGTTAAATAAAAAATAAGCTTTAGATATTGAATTCACTTAACCTAAAAAATAAATTCCCAAAGGGATATCTATTCTTCTCGTTGGGCTTCGAACCCATGCTTCTGAATTAGAGTTGAACAGTGACCCTACCAGACTAGATACTTCAACTCTGATCTGTATATTCTTGTCTTATTTAGGGACATGTCCTTAGAATTGGAATTGATTCATCTCTGATAGCCGATTGATAAGTTTGTACTACATATCACGTATAGATATATATATATATATACAGTATATATATATATATATATATATATATATATATATATATACAGTATATATATATATATATATATATATATATATATATATATATATATATATATATATAATGAGCTTAAGAATAAAGGATGCAGGTTGAGAGATACTCTGTGATTAAAATGTATTATGAAGATTTGATCAATATGAAGGATAAAAGATATAGATATTATTTATATGATAATTGTAGTTTCTTTTATAAAGTCCATGGAGTGTTGTCCTCCAAAAATAGGAAAAAAATAAGAATCTACACCAATAAAGAAACTGAATACAGAATATATAACTTCAGTAATAATAATATAAATTAAAATGGACAGTGTCCATAGCACGTGCTGCCAAGTGACTGTAGCATATATCTGGAAAGAAAAGGAAATGCAAGAAAAAAAAAAAGGATAGAAAACAGGTGGACAAGGTACAGCAAGGCAACAATACCTCGAGGATTTCCATTTCAGCTGGAGGAGGGGCAGCAGACATGGGTTTAGAAAGGGAAGTGAAAGGGAAAAGGAAATGGTATTAGAAGAAGTAAAGGCATCTTCTTGATCACACACCAACAGGCAAGTGTGGCCCCCTCCAAGGTAAGCCCGCCCATCATGCCTTCTGAAATAAAACAAGAGGATGAAAAAGTAACAATGCAGCGTTCCTTGGGTGTACCCACAAGCGAAGGGAACTCGAACCCAGGACTGGAAGGCGATAGTACAGAGGCTTTCGTCGGGTCCACATTTGGAGATCACTGGTCGTGTTGTTCACTACTTGGCTGTCTTGCTCAGAGTGACATATTCTGAATAGGCTCAAGAGAAGCAGGATTTTTTTTGCAAAGAATCATCCACCATACGTTATTTCCTTGACATAGTAGTTGAAATTACTTTTTGTCATCAGATATTGCCATACATTTATTATGAATAGTTTTACTATCTTTAATAAATGCTTAACAACTTTTAATCGATCAATCACTATAAAAATGTGTATGTCTGTACTAGTTTTTAGGTTTCCTGGTTATCTAGATAATAATGACCTTGTTCTCTTTTAGTATTGTGTTTTTCCTAAGTAGGTAATTCTTATTTCTCAACATTTATAAATATTGTTTTACGCAATCAGCAAAGCAGTTGGTTGGAATATCGTCTTTTATATTCTGTTAAAAAACTCATGTTTAAGACGAATTTCACAGTAACTTTTTTTTTTAGGTTTCTTGCCTTCTAGAACACTATGGCTTGCTTTATAGTATTGCTTTTCCTATGATTTTATGATATAATTAAAACTCGCCATAAGTTTTATAGTGTATTGCATTATAACGTTGATTTGAAAATCGATATGTATATCAAATAATTTATTCTTGACAATATCTAGATGCTGTATTGTGTCATAGCAAGTTAGTTAGCTTAAAGGTAGACATTAGGTTTTGTCTATTTTGTTCTATTTATACTTCCACTATTGCGAATAATTGAACAGCTATGATGAATAAGCAATCATTTTATCGATGTCCATGTCGTATATTTCATAATGAAAGGTCCATGCTTAAATTAGCCTTTATCCGTGCTACTAGTGTATCAAGAGATATCATCATCAAGTACTATTAGAAGAGCTTTTACGAGCGAATATAGCGTAGAGACTTTGAGATATAGACCTGTACGCACATATACGTAGGTTTAAGAAATGTAGTGTCCATAAATGTATTGAAAAGAAGAAAAAGTTGGTATTCTTAGTTTATCACGTAGGCGGTAGGGATTTATCTGTTCATGCAAGTCTAGGAAATATCACTGCATTGATGCGGATACCAATAATATTGAATGAAAGTAAATCTAGTTAAGAGAGAGAGAGAGAGAGAGAGAGAGAGAGAGAGAGAGAGAGAGAGAGAGAGAGAGAGATCTTATTAGAATGAAGAATTTAGCCGTGAGACTGGAAAGTAGTTGCAAGGTGAAAGGTTTTTGACACTCCTGTCAAAGTAACCAGTGGACCGAGTCTCCCCAGGCATGGAATATTCACAGTAGGACTGAGGGGTAGATTACACGCATTCTAATGTTTGAGGTACGTCATATGTATATTCTCTTGTGGATGAAACCTGAACCCCCTGGGCGAATAAAAGTTTGTGAATATCCAAGAAATATCATCTTGGAACAGCTTTGTTAATTGTGAACAGTACAAGCGTTTGTGTTATAGATTCAAGATTTATTATTTGGGGGCATTCGCTTTCAGCTCTTGGAAGAATAGTCTTTTAGACGTAATGACGAACTATCAGAAAAGAAAAATAAATTAGTATATGTCAAACTACAGTTTTGGATCAAAATTATTGTCATGTTACCTTAGTGTATAATCAGTTCATTGATTTATGAGGAAGTCCAAGAAGCATACCTTCTGATCAATAGCAGAAGGATTTAACATTTTCGCCTTTTGTTTTGAGATAAGGAAAATTATGGAATGATGTTAATCATGTCGATGAATCACTAGGACTAGAAGTTCAAGTCTTAGAATATTTAATTTTTCCTTGTTTCCTTTCCTTACTTGACTATTTTTCCTGTTGGAGCCCCCCTGGGCTTATAGCATCATGCTTTTCCAACTAGGGTTGTAGTTTAGCAAGTAGTAATAATAATAATAAACGTAATTTTGCTAAGCAGGCTCATATGATTTTTGCTTCATAGTAAATATGTTTTATCTTATTTTACCGTTATTTTATACGTTTACTTAGTAAATTTATTCTGCTGTTCATCCTTTATCTTTTAGTTTCTCACATATAATGTATTATTCATGCGTCTTTCCTGTATTTGGGGGTTTCCATATTTGGTGCCTGGAATTGTAATACTCTGCTTTTGCAGGCAGGATTACAATTTGGTTTGTAACAACAACAATAATGACGACAGTGACGGTAGTAGTAGTAATAATAATGATAACTAGTCTAAGTGAACTAACCCTTATGTAAGACTGATATAGATTCATAAGAACTGAAGCCTTATTATTCGGAAGTATTTTATGCTGTTCAGACTGATAAAGATTCCGAAACGTAGGATCAATATTGAAGAAAAGAGCTTTAACCTGAATGAAGTAATATATTGCCCTCGTAAATCAGACGATTACAATTGGGGAAAACTGAATTAGGTATAGGGAAATACGAAGCATGAATACAGTTGCTCTATATTCATCTGACTTACATGTGTAAAATATGAGATTAAATGGTAAACAATGTTTCAGAATTAACTCCCTTTTTAATGGTCTCCCAATTGATAAAAACATTTTACTTAATTCAGGCAATGGTTGGAGTGTTTGTTCACAGACATTTACTTACATGTAAGGCAGGAATAGGGGTACGTTGCCGGTGCAGAAATTAATACAATACTAAACTTATTTTAGATTGGTTTATCCTTAGGTGATATTTGAACAGATTTAATGTTGACGGTGATATAAGGTATTGTTAATTAAGAAGGTGAAGATGGATGCATTCATTTACTTAAATGTATCTGTATCTTCACAGAGACAACATGTGTGCTAGCACGCACTCAAACACACGCACGCACACTTATAGGAATGACACATACACACTTCACCATTTGAATTCGGACAAGTTCTCTTGCGAGAAACATCAAAGACGGGAAAATAATCCCTTTCATGTACAGTGGGCCTTGAAGCGGGAAGCGTACTTGACAGGCAGAAAGTAAGTATTTTGGGTTGGCTGTCTTCTCTACGCAACCCTGAGACCCTGAAGAAAAGCTTAATTATACATTGCAAAGTATCGTCCATGACCTTATTGACTTAAAAAAAATTATCGAAGGAGGGTATAAACAAATGCTGTTTGTGTCGTGCTTGTTGTAACTTGCGCCCAACTTCTTACTTGCAAGATATTTCAAAATGTAGAACGTACTTACTCTTCTGTGAGGCTTTTGAAACCTGTAAAAAAAGGAGATGGTATATTAAAATCAAACGAAAGGCATCTACATTTCAGCTTGTTAGGTAGCCAAAGCGATGCCTTTTATTTAAAGTAGAAAAATACCCTGTTTTATTTCTTAAAAGAATGTAGAATTTCAATTGTTACATAAGCGTTACCCCATGACTCAACAAAATTACTGAAAATCGGTGTATAAATCGGACAAATTATTTTATGTAAATCTAATGTTCGACAGTGTTCATTTACCTTTCTTGCAGTCACTTTCTGTTGCTGCAAGTAGAAAAAGAATTTTTTTTTTTTAAATCATTTAAGACCGCATGACATGTTTACGCTGTTACGTAATAATTTTATAATCATAGGTTTAGAATACATTTAACATATTTATGATTCGTAAGGAACAAGAAAAGGTATAGAATAAGCTACGCATTGTATTTGATTGATGTAATTCATTGACGAGCAGGATTTATGATGTCTCTTGAAGCGAAATCAAACTTTGGACTAAATAACCTTTATTTTCTATATAAGTGGCAAACTTTTAAGTTGCTTAGCAATGCGAGTAACTTCCATCTTGTCTCCATGCTGAGGCTTACCGGTCGATAAGTAAATTCAATAGAATCACAAAATATCCTCGAAAAAGTGTAATGCGGCACCGGTGTTAGTTATAACATTATAGTTATTAATTCTTTATTTGTTACGATTAGATTTTGAGTAGAGGTAAATCGACCAAAGTTAGAGGAAATTGGAGATTGCCTTATCGCAGTGTTATTACACTAGTTTCAAGTGATTTGGTGCTTGGGGTTTTATAGAGTATTATCTTCCCATCACTATCCAGGAATTATATGTGTCTCATCTGTTTTCCTCAGTTTTATGCTATGTTTTTTCTTTTAGATGATTTGGTTGACATTGACCATGTCATATTTATATTGAATATGAAAGATACATGAACATTCAAGTCACTAAAAAAGCATTCAAACAAAGCCAAACATGATTAGTTTATATTATTGGTGATAAGAAATATTGAATTCCAGGCATAGATTTGAAAGCGCATTCTCAAGTAGACATCGCGGCTACTGAATGCTGAAAAGTAACTTATTTTCATTGGTTGATCTTTGAATGATAAAATTGAACTAGGTCGTCTTGAACGATTCATTTGAAGCTCTTTTGACCTAAGCAGTGAACTGTATACCTGGCAGATAGTAGACTCTGGTAGACAGCAGCCAGCAGCCAGGTTGGGGTAGAACGTGTGACTATCAGTCTTATCCCTGGAGGCACATTCTGTATGTATATATATATATATATATATATATATATATATATATATAATCATTATCATCATCATCATCTACTCCTACGCCTCTTGACGCATAGGACCTCGGGTAGATTTCGCTATATATATATATATATATATATATATATATATATATATATATATATATATATATACACACCTGTGTGTGTGTGTGTATCGTGAGTTCGTCTTTGATTAATCGATAAGAGAATGATTAATTGAGCCCTCTCTCTCATTGAAAATGGCTTGTTGGTCATAAAGCTTGTTGCATGACGGATGTGCATGGAATAAAAGTAAATTTGAGTAGTGCTAGTTTTTTTTCTTTTTTTTTTTTACTTTATGCCATTTATAGTTATAAAAATATGTAAGTTTCAAAACACAAAACTTTATTTGTAGCCCTTGAAAATAGGGCATAGTCCACTTTACATACTCCAGAAAAAACTCATATGAAAGTAAAGAAGAGTTATTTATGTGATACTTCTATGTTGTTAAAAGTTTGACACTAGTCAGAAAAGAGAATCTTTTGATGAACCAGGTAGCTATTAAACTGTCAAGTTCACTGCAACAATACTGAGTAATTTTGGGTTCTTTTATATCGTAATGAAAACTATAACTTTCTATTTTATTCATTATTGTAGTTCAAGGGTTAAAACGCAAAGTTTTCAACGCTGGTACTTGCATATCCTGAGGCCCACACACTGGTCATAATTTAGTTACACATTTAAACTTCCTTCATACTACTTGATTAATTTGAATTCAGTTTCAGCGTTACAGATTTTTCATTTGATTTGCTTCTTTTTCTTCGGGCCTCCCTTTTCATAGATATATGAAATCATACATTTGTCGTCAGATCAATGGTCTGATTTTCACTCTCTCTCTCTCTCTCTCTCTCTCTCTCTCTCTCTCTCTCTCTCTCTCTCTCTCTCTCTTGTACTGTTTAGAAGCATAGACTATCTATTCATTGAAAATAATAAAACTTGACTACCTTGTATCGGTAGAAATTAGAGTTTCTAATTAGAAGACGTATTAAAGTATAAGTGAATTCCCCGTTGCATATCTTGATATACATCTCCAAGAAATAGATAATTCAGACAACTGTCATCCTATATATATATATATATATATATATATATATATATATATATATATGTATATATATATATATATATATATATATATATATATATATATATATATATATATATATATATATATATCCAACTCCTGTTTAAAAGGCTCATCTGCCTATTCCATCGAGTTTAGGTCACTTAGCGTGACCCATTTATTAAATATATCCTTTAGGCATTAGTTACATGAAAGCATTGGTTTATGAATTTGATTGCTGATTGTCTAGCTTTATGGCCCAAGTTTTGTATCTAATTGAAATAAGGATACAACTCTTTACAAAGTACTGTTAGTTTCAAAGACTTAATTACTCTGATTATTGGTCGTACGTCATTTTAGTTTTATATTGGTCTAATGTATCCCTTTCTGTATTGTTTATCTCATACTTGGTCCACCTTTACTTGCTCCGCCTAAGTCTGGTGCTAAATGTTGCCTCTCCGGTTGGTATATCTTCGATCGCTGTTCTGTCTTTTCGAAAAAGTTCATGATCCAGTGAGGCAGCCTCATAACTTCCTCCAGGCAGCCACATCTAATTTACGTGGCAAAAACAGAATTTCTTGAGTAATTCGGTTCAGTTTCTGTATTTGATTTTTTCTCTACACAGCCTGTATGTGGTATTTTTTCCATGGTTCTGTTTTCCCAGATCTCTCTATAAAAGGGTTTATCGTTTCATTTTGGCGTTAGGCCTCACTATTCCTCCTCTCTTTTTTCTGTCGGGTCTGTGCTAGAAATCGTCTACTAGATGTTCCTAACATCAGTAACATAAAAATTTATTTGCATCTGTTATCTTACGTACAAATGCTCTAAGATACTCATGAATCTCTTTCACTTACAATTCTATACAGTTTCACTTCATTTGAAAGTCAGTTTATAGTAAAACCAAAAAATCCTGTGACAGCATCAATCTCTACAAAACTCTTCACAAATTCTGTTGAAATGTGTTGAATAAATGCATGCCATTTAGCTTCGTTCAGCCCCCAGTATTAGTTTGACCCTGGCCACTGAGAAACTCGAATTTTATCCTGTACAATTATTGTCTCTTTTGCTGTTGAGGGTTTTTCCTTTGTGGAAAGAGAAATGGCAACTGTTGAAGAGAAGTCCTTTTTACTCTATGAAGTTTTCAATTGATGTCGGTACTATTTTGAATATTCTATACAATGATTATTTTTTTTTTTTAAAGAAATACATTGCATATAAATGTAGTTTTCTTTTATACCGTCAATTCCCTGATATACTGGAATATTAATATTGAATTACCGGGAATTATAAGCTTCCTGGAGTCGTGATAGTACATGCATTAATGTTGAAACGATGATTTTTATTTTATCAAGTATCCCAGAGTTAAAGTGTTTTTATATATGTAGCATTGAATTTTAACTAGGAAAATCACTAAGTAAAAAAAAAAATACGTTAGAAATATTTCATTTAGATACGAATTTAGCAAAAACGATTAATTGGACAAGCAAGATCTATATCTACTGTATGGTAAGCAACGTTATTATCCAAATATACCAAGATCAACAAGTTTTCATTCACTTGATAATAGACAATGGTAATTATGTCTGTAATAGTGTTAAGGATACAAAAGACGAAGATTAATATATCAGGTCGGTGTATTTTTGAATTTGTCACACAGTATTTCTCGTCTTCGTCGCGGCTTTTTTCTAGCCAGTTTTGTATCCTTGAAATGACGTGTTTCTATTAAGAGCCTACTTAGTATAGATTAAATACATTATTTTCTAGACTTTGGTTTTTCTATGAAAGGTAATCATCATACCAGTTCAGTTGGCACTCAGAAATTTCATGTTCAAAACTGTTTTCTTCATATTTATACATTTGTTTAAAATATAAAACTCAATTTAACTGTTTGCTGACAATTACAATTAGCATTGATTTTATTTTAAACTATGAAAATATGTTAATTGATACTACCGACTTTCAACTTATAGTAATCATGCTGCAATTTCAGTTACTTGATAACGAAGGTAATGGTTGAATAAAACCATTGTTTTATATTTGAATATCATGTTAGCCTCTGATGTGGTATGCTTGACCCTGTGATATTTAGTCGATTCTCAGATTTCCTATTTTAGCCCTTGTTCCGAAGTCTCTGTTGGATCTTGTTGTTGCTTTCACACTAATATCAATAATGGTGTAGATAACTTTAGAATAGCACTTATGCAGAGAATAGGGTCTATGCGATCTCGTCCTTGCTACATGTGGAGAAACTGGGTTATATAACTAATTCCTTTCGATAAATGAAATGCTTTGATTTACAGTAGTAATTGCACCAGTTTTTATCTTGGAGTCTATCGAAAAAAAATCTTAACCAGGAATTATACAGTTTATACAACGTTTTGTTGACTGTCGTTCATATGTCTTCAGGACTTGAACTAAGACCTCGTGTATTTTAAAAGTATGTTTTTACTTAAGGGCAACAACTTAGGGTGTCTATTACTTGACTAATCCATATGTGATCAAACCTCCTTCATTCTCAGCCGTTTCTTTGAATATATAGGGATGGAAGCATATTTTAAACACGAAAACGTACCATCTAAAAATAGGAAGTATGAAAAGAATACCCAGATTCGTTTAGAAACGTAAAATTCTCAAGAAGTGTCTGCGAGAAATAATTCTCTCTCTCTCTCTCTCTCTCTCTCTCTCTCTCTCTCTCTCTCTCTCTCTCTCTCTCTCTCTCTCTCTCTCTCTCTCTCTCTCTCTCTCTCTTGTAAAGTAGAAATTAAAAAAAAAAATCCTCAATCTTATAATGATATTCATCACCTTTATGCGCAAGGTCCTGTTAAAAGTGAATCTGAGGCTTCTTAGAATAAAACGGAATTTAACACGGTAATGTTTACCAAGGGTTGTCAGGGTTCTGTAGGCTTCTTACTGATATATATTTTGACTGAACGAAATATTGCAGATAGAATTATGGAATCTAATTTGCTGACTGTATTCTGTTAATCTATAAAATCCTCCTGCTAAGGTACCATATACATTGCGGCACGAGTATGAAACTATATGTGTATATGTATATATATATATATATATATATATATATATATATATATATATATATATATATATACATACATATAAAGAGAGAGAGAGAGAGAGAGAGAGAGAGAGAGAGAGAGAGAGAGAGAGAGAGAGAGAGAGAGAGAGAGAGAGAGAGAGAGAGAGAGAGAAGTAAAAGGAACTTGAGAACAGATGAATGCACAAATACAAATTATAAGGGAATCTTATGTGTAGCTTATGCAGTAAGAAAAAAAAATAGTAAAAATTGGTAATACAGTAGATAAATAGAATTTAGATTAAATTTAGTAGAAGAGCTTGGAAAGTAGCAAGAAGAAAATTAATACAACCGAAGAAGGGGAAGTCTGGGAGGATGGAGGGTATGGAAATGTCGCATAGTGTAAATGCATGGTTAGGCAGGGTGAGAAATCAACGCGCAGACAGAAAGCTGAACAAAGGAGAAATCAAAAGACTGGCATAATTTCAACGTAGCGAGCCAAATATATCTTGGAAAGCCCCTTGGGGTGACGTGAATAACTGTACATTCTTGGCTGGGGATGCACAGTCAAATCTGATAAACAGTAGCCTTAGGAATCATCTAAGTCTGATAGACAGTAACCTTAAAAATCATCCAAAATTAGGTTTAATTCATATTTAATATAATTTCTGGTACAATATTTCGATTAAATACGTCTCTGTCAACGAATGTTTCATAAGAATGTATTTATATGCTGTATTTCAGTTATTTTGTAACCATTAGAAGGTTTAGATTTATTGGTATCTGAAAAATTCCAGCCATTAAAATGTTAGTCAGATGTATAGGTATTCAGTGTGGATAGACTACCTCAACTTGAAAGTATTACTAGTGAGATTCCATATGTGCAAACTTATATATCATGGGTTATAACATGTTATTAATGGAAGATGATCAGAAACTTTTCGAGCTCTTGATAACGCAGTCCCTTAACAGTTTTGAAATACGCAACAGATTAAGAGTAATTGCAAGAAGATCAGAGAGGAAACGTAGAAGTTGGGAAACATTTCGAAAGACCAGGAGACGAATGGAATGATTGGTGGCACTGGGAAAGAGGGAGAATAACAGAAAACATTCGAGACGTTTTAGGCCGTCTCAAGTCCAGGGTTTTGCATTGCGAAAATGGCAGAAGTTTCCAAAATAAAGCGGAGGGTTGGAATAACGTATCGAAAATGCCCGGCGAACGTCAGAAACATCCAGGCACCTCCGGAATAATAGAACGGGAATTTCCAGACATTCACGACCCTCTGAATAACATCGCGAAAATGCTCGAGAACTTAAAGAGGGGACCGGGGAGCCTCCACCACCAACACCAACTCTTCTTCGCTCAGACCCCCACATTTCCTCTGACGAATAGCCTCATATTTCTCAAGGAGGAGGCAGCCGTCAGCCTAAGAGGGAGCTCTGGAAGGATGAGAGAGAGAGAGAGAGAGAGAGAGAGAGAGAGAGAGAGAGAGAGAGTAGCGGTTAGGAGGGGAGGTGTAGGAGGAGGAGGAGTGGGTTGTTTGAGGAATAGGATTACTAGGATGAAAATAAATTGTAAGAGGGATAAGAGCTGGGAAATGTTATGAGGAATTGTTAGATATAAGGTGGTGCGGGGAGTAAGAAAAACAAGTGAATGAAAAATCGAGGAACAATTAAAATGATTTTCTTTTAGATTGGTAGAATACAGAATTTATAGGAGGGTTGAATTTTCATAGTAAAGAGGGAAGTAACAAGAATGAAAATAGCTGTAGTGAAATAAATGTGTTAAAATCTTAAATGTAGTTGGGGTATATGATAAAATTTGATGGTGATATGGAAAGAGTTTTACAGTAAATGCCTGGAAAGTAATATGAGATAGAATTGAACCCTTTTATAGTGGATGAAATAATATTTATCACAGTATTTCGGATTAACTGATAAAGCATGATGCATATTTCCTTTAGTCTAAAGAATGGGTATATAGCTTGAAATACTCTACAATACCGTTATGAAAATATACTCTACATATAAACATACATTTATATACATTCACTGAAGAAATTGATGACAAAAGGCCATATGAAAATGTCTCATAGTTGAATGACTGTCCTTTTTGACGATTTGAGTATGTTTTCATGAGAGTAGTTTACGAACAGTGAAAGACCAACTAAAGGCTTGAAGGTTTAAAGATCACTCATGAATGGCTGAATGGCAGAGGCAAGGGACAGTGACATTGCCCTATCAAGCAGGACAATGCCGTAGAGACTGACCATATATACGTATGATCAACGCCAAAGCCATCTCTACACCAGAGCTAGGACCAAGGAGGGCCAGGCAGTTGCTCCTGATGACTCAACAGATAGACTTGGAATAAACTGGTTCCCATTAGGAGTTGATATACTAGATGGCATGATTTATGCGATACAGTTTTACGTATGCGATATGTGACTTTTTGGTCAGCCTTTGATTTAGAAGAATTTTATGGACCCTAATGAGATTTTTCATTGATATGCTACGCATTGTTTTAGCATGATCAGCTATATTAAATGTAACAGCTAATTGAATAAAATTTTTCTTTACCCGCTGATCAATGCTAACATTTACAGTGCAGGTCTATATAAACTTATTCATTTTATATTAAGTTAATGCTGTCAAGTTTTTAATTGTAAATAAACCAATACCTTGTGCATGAATACGTGCTCTTCCATAAGTCTGAAAAAAAGTCGATAAATGAGTATTAATATGGAGATGAAAGTGTATTGGAGTAAAGCCGTGACTGGCAGAAAAAAGAGAGATGAAATGTATTCTAGAGAACGTTCATTCCTTTGTCGAGGAAATTAGGTAGAAATGCGAACAAGCAAGTAGTCAAAGAGCTAATTAGAAAAAGAGTAAATAGTCCAGCGCAATCATTAGCCAGTCGGGAAAATAGCCGATAGGACGGAAGGGTATTGCCCGTACAAAGGGAAAAGGAGAAAACAAAACATCACAACAGATGACACACCAAAGTCATTTGAAAGGAGGTTCTCAGATTTTAATTAATGACAACCTACCCTTTGTATGAGGAGGCCACAAAACTTTCATTCATCAACTCAAGTGGGGTTGCTCCAATTTTAGACCTTGCGGAGCCCTACCGGAAGAGCGAACGGGGAAAACTTGATAAAACAGGAATAAGAGATATATTGCAGGAAACGGCGGTGAACAGGAGCGTTCAGAATAATGTTAGATTTGAGATGTATGCAAGCCTCGGGGTGAGTAAGGATTGCAAGAAGCAAAGAAGTAAATCAAAAGACATTTTAACGGGGAAAATCGTCAGTAAATTATATTCAAGGATATAATGCCAACAGTAATGCAGTACTGTGTCATTCACTTGAATATGCCCTGAGTAGATGAATAGTATGAAAGTAATATTGAGCCTTTTTAGATATTAATTTTCTTGTAGAAAATATAACTCCTCGTGAAAGGTTAATCGTCTTATTGAGAAACATAATTGTTGTAGGACATCCATCCGATTTTTATTCCTTCTCATCCACTTTCATGTTAAAAGAATTTACCCTTGTCTGATGCTTTTCTGTCTAGATTTTTAGTACTTCAGGCTTCTCGAATACCTGTATAACTGCAGCCATTTTCCAGGTGTCTGTGAAAGGTAGTATTAGTATAAGAAAGTAAATCGAGTAGCCCTTCCATACCTCATGAAAACTCAAGTTAGGAACAATGTGGTTTATATAGGTTATATATTTATATATCTAATGGCCTTATTTATTATTGAACCATCAAATCCTATGAAATAACAGATATATAGATAAAAATATAGATCAGACGATTTTCATCCGGGCTACTGTTTGGTGAAATATCAAGTGTTCGACAACTAGCTGTTGGAAGATAGTCTGAGTTGCTGGATTTTAGCAGAATGTAATGATAGATATATTAATATTTGACTCTGGAATTGAATAAAGTACCAATTGAGATTTTTTAGAACAAGTTTTTACTGCCTCTCCAATTAGTTATTTACTTGCTTGTTTGAAACGTAATATATAAATCTCCTTGATGTTTCTATAGCCATATTCCTTCATTTTCTGCTGGTTAATATGTTTTTATACTCTCAGAAGTGAATATATGTATATATACAAGAATATAAATATATATATTTTGTGTGTATATGTATACATTGCTCTACTGGTGTTCATGTCACCTATTTTAGATTTTGCAAGCAACATTTTCATGGGATTTATCAGTTTTCAATTCTTACAGATAAACACGCATTCTGCCGGATTTTTTTTCCACTACTACATGTACTGAGAAGTGTTTATATGAAAGAATTTTGAATAAATGGAAATGACATATATTTGCGTGATTACAGTAAAATGGTTAGATATCATGTATCTATATAAATATATTTTATCAACTCTGAAGCAACGTAATAGAGAGAAATTAATAATTTTTGAAAGAAGTTGTGAAGGATTTAACCTTCATATTTTTCAAAAGTCTGTTAAACTCTACTTGTTCAAGTTTAGGCAAGTGTGTCCCTGAAAAAGAAATGCATTGAACATCGATTACGGATGTTTTGTGGTCTTTTGGTGGATAATTTTTTTTTTTCATTAATGTGTCGAGAAAAGGACGAAGCAGCAAATAAGAAAAGATGAAACTTTTAACTGCTTTTAAAAATGAGGTCAAATTTGTCAAACTCGTCTCCATTCTATGAATATCTATCAGTACGACCAATTGAATAAAATATCCCCTAATAGTTTTAATAGGTGTTCTCTTCGGTCTCCATTTTCTCAGCTGCTAGGTAAATGACCTCTTGTTATGGCATATTTGTGATTGTTGATACTAAGTATTGTCCTTTTGGTAATCTAAATCCATAATGCATACTCTTTTATTAGTAGACTATAGTTGGTTCAGCCAATCATGAACTAAATTATGCTTTTTCTGGATGTTATTATAAAATAAGTGTTATGTTGTGTAGCTTTTGGTAATGCCAATAGGATATAGGGAGTTTGACGATGTTTCTTTCGCTATTAGAAAAACAATCAATTGTACTTTTGTATTTACTTTGGAAGCTTCAATCTCCGGTTAAATAACAACTTTAGGACTGATCCTATTGGTTAATAACAACACGAGGACTTTGTTTCTCAGTTATCATGAATTCAAATTGTGGTTCTGTAGATCACCGATGTCTGGTTGAAGTTCATATAGATAACTATAATTACTAAGATATATTAGCATTATAGTAATTGAGTTGGGTGTTATCAACCAAAGGCTAATGTTATTGGTTGTTATTAATTCAAAGTCTAATCCTGTTGGTTATTAACATCCCAGAGGACACAATAACCTTCGTAGTTAAACGGAAATTCTGATGGTCCCTGAGAACCCATTTGTTTAAAGTCCCAATCAGAACTTAATTGGTATGAACTTTCATCTCTGTTTTGTTTATTTTGTATTCACGTAATTCGTTTAGTAATTTTTGTGCTTTAATTGGAGGGAAACAGTTATCTTTTCTAATATGTTTTCTTCCCCGGATGATCAACATACTGAACTCTCTCTCTCTCTCTCTCTCTCTCTCTCTCTCTCTCTCTCTCTCTCTCTCTCTCTCTCTCTCTCTCTCTCTAAAATGAATATACTTACGATAACTCAAATTAGAAAATAAAAATAGGTATACTTATGTTTTATTTATTAAATGAGCCTTTCCCATAGGCTATTTGCATGCATACGTGGGAATATAATTTTTTGTTTCCATATGTAGCTATGTATGATACGTATGCATCTGCACCAAACTGCTGTATTTGTTCTTGAGATTCATTCGTGTATCGTCATTGGTAGAATGACATGTAAAGAATTATCTGACCTCACAACAGTCAAGGTCACTTGTGTGGAACTAGTGTTATTTACATTTGACAGCATGGTGTCTTATAGCTTTTTACATACCATATTGTTGTTATATAAAACTGCTGTTTTATATTAGAATTGTCATAAATGTAGTGCAATGTTTTAAGTGTCTTGGGTTTTCATGTTAATCGCCAATAGATTTCTTGTCTTTTCATTCCCTTCGGAAAATGCACTTGTTATTTATGTTTTCATGTTGCAGACCATTTTGAATTTTCCAAAAATTCCAAACACGGTTTTGTTTTGAACAAACAACATGATGATTTCAGCCACCTGTGACTTGTTCACTCCCATAAGTCAATGAGTTTTCTTAGAGTTACTTTTGAAAATTCATCTAATGATCACTAGAAATCTAACAATGCATAGTATAAACAGCCGTAAGAAATCTCCTTTGTAATTCTTGACAGATGGTTTCTTATTTATATACATTAATCAATCCCATACGATGAGAAGTATTTTAGAAACTTCAGTTAATTAGATACTTTATATATTTAGGAACATTTTCTACTTACTACAGTTAAACAGTTTTGTCTCTGTTTTGGTACTAATGCATTCAAAATAGGTTCGGACCCAGTAGAAGTGTCAGTTGTATTCGGACTTAGTAGAATGGATTACGGAACGGGTTCAAATTCTCTTAGGCCCTTACCGTATAGCGTTGTATGTATGTAATGTCTGCGTATGTCTATTTAACTGTTTGTAACAGAACTTACAGCTATTATTTTGTCTTTTATTTTTTCCGAGTATTGGTAGACTACCTATGATACTGCTTTTGGTTTTACTTGTGTTAGAACTAATTATGATATAAAAGTCCCATTTTTTTCTAACCAATAATTTCCCATCTGTAATTTAATCAATGGATCAACGGCTGAGATTGGTATCCATGCGTTTGTTAAGAATGTTAACTTGGGAACATTTCCAGATTTTTATCTTTTTATCTTTTTGGCCTTTCCTGCCGTAAATAACTTTTATTGGATTTTATCAACCAGTTTTACTCTTATTTATTTGAAGCACCGTAAGGTTCATCCATTTTAGAAATTTATGATTTATTCATTCCTTATTAGAAGTTGATAAACTGGCCTCAGAACATAAGATGATAAATTTTGTCCAGTGATTTATAAGATGAGGTTCAGAAAGACCTGGTGGATATGTTCATGGGTCTTTGAGATTTCATCTTAATTTTACTGTAGGAATGTTTCCCATTTACTAAAATAATGTTGCTAAACTACAGTATGTTTATCAGTAAAAGTTTTGTTGTTCCCATAGCTTATAATAAGAACATTACGGTAAACTGAAAATTTGTGGATTAGGTCAGAGACATTTAAAGATAAAGGTTCGATTTAAGCGCAAATTGTGGAATGATATCCTCAATCAGTTAAATCTGTGGAATTTTTAACGTTGAAATTAAACTTGCAAGTTTTTAGCAGCTTGGCATAGGATTGTTTCATAGTTTCTCTGTAACTTATCTATGGTCATTTATGCTAATATTTTGAAGTTTTTTTATTATTATTTCTCTTTTATAGTTTATTCTTTACTCCAATTCTTTTTCGCACAAAGCCACTTTCCTACTGGGGCTTCGGTTTGTTTCATTCCGTTTTCCAAAGTGGGTTGCAATCTGGCTAGTAAAAATATCAAGAGTAATGTTTATATCCGACATAAATAGTATTGGTGTTATCGGTTCTTTAAGTGGCATGGTTTTGGTAGGTCTCAACAATTATAGTTCCTTCTTTTGATGTTTTTTGTTTCTATATGCAAGCGTAGATTTTAGCACCTGCTTTCAGTTGCGTCTTCAGTTATATTTCTATCATTGCTGTGCGCAGATACGCTTATCATCAAGGGATGCATAATTCCAGTTAGGATCAAACTATTGAATTCTGTCTTAGTAGGATATCTCTAATTTTGCTACCTTTGCTTGACGAATTAACTAAAACAAAACAAAAGAGTGCAAGGAACGAATATCCCACGGGAAAATGTCCAATGAAAAACAATTATTTGCATATATTTTACTGTTCTAAATTCTTGACTTGCTGATTCTGGGAAAATTATTATAATATTATATTTCCTAACCTGGAGGTTTCCGATATTTAATGTACGTGAAAATTCCCCCATTGCAAAATACGAGTAACTCATGCACAAGCAGAAAAAATATCTTTTCTGATTGCAATGAAGCAATTTGTCAAGTATTACCTAATCAGATTGTAATGAAACAATTTATCAAGTGTGACCTGATGAATTTTGAATAGATGTTTTTTAGGTAAAATAATAAAAAAAAAAAAAAAAAAGATATGATACCTGAAACCGCAAGTTCCATCAGTATGATGTTATTTTCGATTTATCCCTCCCGCCGACCCCCAATTTCTTATTTATTTATTTATTTATTTTTATTTTTTTTTTTTTTAAACAGAAAGATGTAATTAATTATTAAACTCCTGAAGGACAAGGCTTCATTGTATTTGCCATTATGATGTTTGATTTTCCAATATATACATTTTACCGTTATTTTAGTTTCGTTTATCTTTTGTTTGCCTGAGTATTCATAAATACGTAACTACTGTAATTTTACTGATTTACTCATATAAAATGTAGAACACAATCATGTACTGACTACATGCATATACATAAATACATGCATATGAATATATAAGTATATACACTCACACACACACATATATATATATATATATATATATATATATATATATATATATATATATATATATATATATATATATACATATATATATATATATATATATATATATATATATATATATATATATATATATATACATATTTATATATATAAATACATTATATGTATGTATGTATGTATATTATGAACATATATATTATATAAATTCCTCATTACATTTTTACATGCACGTGCAAAGCTGTTTAATCACGAAACTTATCAACTATATATTACTCAGTTTTCTGTACACAAAAATCCCTTACTTCTTTCAGTAAGATATTTTTTACTTTTCATTCAAGAATATAGTTCAAACTTTCTCATGATACCAAACATTTAGGAAATTTTTGTTTCCGTTGTAATACTCTTTGAAAATATTTGACATAAAATCGTAGTTTCTTGAAATAATTTTGTTAAAGAGAAACATACAGGATGGCAGAGCTAATTATTGTGTTTCATTTCAGGAAAGAAGACGAAGGACAAAAGGAATCTGCAAGGATGTGAGAAATAACGCTTGTGAAAGGAGCCACCCTCGCCAGATACAATGAAAGCAAAAGTACAAAACACAAGTTTTAAATATGAAAAAAGAAATTAGGGAATAAGAACATTTGATTATAAGGAAGACATTTTCTTATATGCTCTACGGAATTATATCATACAAGATATAGAAAAAAAGAAGGATAAGAAAGGAATATATTTCATGTACCAGATTATTTTATTTTCATTAATGATGAGTGATGTTTATGTTTTCATAGTATCTTAAAGAAATAAATTTGAATGAAACTGTATGGTGACGACTGTAATGCATTCCATATAGTACTTATGCAAATAAAGTGAGAAAAAAAGAAAAACGAGATTTTTTGCCTTTGTAATACGACCATAAAGTAAATAAAGCAATGGCCAGGAGGAGGTTGGCATGATCACGTAATACTTAATGTATGTATTTTAATTGTTTAGATTATAAATTGTATGACACTTTTTTATTACTCGTGGTTTTCTATGTTTATTTATTCCTGCAATTTAATAGGGCTCATTATGCATAGTCAAGATTTTATAAATATATTTTTTTTTTCAGACAGACCCAACCTAAATCTATGTTTCGATGCAATTTTCTCATTAGTGAAACCGGTTACCTTTAATTCATTCGTAATTAGTACCCTCGTTTATCTTCACTCTCAAGATGAGGACAATTTGGTAATAAATTTTCTTTTTATGTAATTATGCACGAGTTGCCTCTGAAATAATAATATATCCATATTTAGAAGGGAATGCAAGTATAACACCTATGTTTCAGTATTCAGATCATCATCATGTAAAATGAATTTTTCTTAATTGAGAGACTATTCAGTCTCCTTCTCTGGGGACTTCATTCTAAAGCAGACACTCCTTGATCTCTGTTGAGGTCAATCATTCTCCAATTTAGGTTTTAAGGCGTCTGTACATCGGCAAATTCATAACTGTGTTACTAACGTCATCTGATAGATTTGAGGCTATGTATGGGAGTTGGGTAATAATCTTATTGTCGGTTTTATTTCGTGTACGATGCATTAATATAATGAAGGTCCTCCTATGCATCTACTAGTGTAAATTGTATCAGAAACAGCTAATTTATTATCAAATTTAAAAGTAAAATGTAATTCAGTGGAGTTGTAGTAGACCGGAGAAGGAGAGGAGAGGTAATTATTAATGGTCATATCCTTAATTACCCTTGTAAAAAGGCTGAATATTTTTTTTTCAATTGAGAGGGCCAAGTCATCAAAAACACCATTAGGTAGTATTTTCAAGATGAAAACTGCTATATCAAATAAAAAAGGCACGTTAGATAAACACGCTATAAGGATTTTACACTATTCGTAATGTATAATTTTTTGGGTATATATCTTTTAAACGTCAAACAAAATTCAAGTGCAAAGGAAGTAGTAAACACTATATTTGTTTAGAAAATAACAGGGCTTCCTGAGCCACTGCACAGGGAAGGAACGTCACCAAGGGGTCTGAAATAGGTGAATATAAGGGACAGTAGTACAAATGATGCTTTATGGATGTGAAGGGTGAACAACAGATGCTAGAAGGAGTCAAATAGAAAAGCCTCGAAGTCTGAGGACTGTAATGTGTGCAGGCATCTTCAAGAGATATGCCTTGTAAGTGAATTGTACAGCAAAGGAAACAATGGGGTTAGGGTGTGTTGGTTGACAAAGGATATTTGTTACAGAAAGATTTGTAGGGAATGTTTACATCGGTGGTCAATGTGGGAGACTAAGAAATGACAGGCGTTGGGAAAAGGTAGAGTCGAAATGGACACAAGAAGCAGAGGACAAAGTTGCATTTGTTTTGAAAGGAAGGGGACATCTTAACTGGAGAAGCCAAGCTGAGGAAGTTCTTGAATGAAGAAGCAGTGTTTTTACGAAATTTTTATTGAGTGGATTGCCGAGAGTAGATGGGTTTATCAGCTTTCGTTAGACCTTTGCTTTTATCGAGTTGTAGGTTTTTCTTCTTTAATATTTCGATGATTTTTAGCTGTTATCAACATCATTTTGCTGTACTGTATCTGGGGTCATCATACACGAGGGACGTAATTTTAACTACATGAATGAATATTTGACTTAATTCATTATTTCTGTGTCGAGTGCTTACTGAGTGGAGATGTATATGTGATTATAACACATGCCACGCGTATAAATGCTCCAATAGACGTTTATAACGGAAGAATAGGCCTTATAGTTTAATTCATTTGCTGTTTATCTCATGAGGTTGGGTTTCTAAGTATTTTGGAGGCTTTTAGTGAAACGGTAGGAATATATTTGTGGATTGATAAAGTGCTGAGTGATAGGAGTTGAATTGAGCCCAATTTGTTCAATAAATTATTCATTTACGTTTCTGTTAATTTAAGCAGCGTATCTCATCACGTGGAGCTTGGGCGTCATTACAAATTCAAATAAGCACCTGTTAATATACCTTCACTGAAGTAACTACGTGAAACAAAATGCAATAAATCTATAGTACCGTAGATAAGAACTCAACTTCGTGCTTTTTTTTTTTTTTTATTATAAGTCATCCAGTCAAGAGTTATGGGTAACATAAATTGTTCCTTAAAGAGATTATGTTATTTATGTAGATTGGCTAATTTTCATAATTTCTTTATTATTCTCAACTATTTAAAAAGAAGTTTTATTTATTAAAACGAAAGGGAAATGTCGATCCTTCCTTCAGTCATTCCGATGTCAGATCCAATAAAACGATCTTTTTAAGTGATTGATGGAAATATAAGTTTATCGGCATAATTTTGCATATCCATTTTTTTTTTTTCTTAATTTTTCACTTGTGTTTGGAGGGACGAAAGACATCCGTGCCCCAGCAGGAGGTACCTTCTTGAATCGTCATTCAGCAAGGTCGCAGAGGTACGACTCCCACGAGACGACTCTAAAATAGCCCCGGCAACACGACCTAATTATCCTCTAGTTTTGAGAGGGTAAATAACGACACAAATACTGTCGTCTAGGCTCGTTTCAGAAATCCCCTGGTGGCGAATAAACGAAGCTCCTGTACGACACAACAACGACGAAACACACGGGCCGCTGTCTGCCATATTTTACGGAGGAACAAGTCTGACGATTGGCCCATTTGTCTCCCCACCCCCCACTCCCCATTCCTATCCTATGTGCACAGTATGTCCCCCCTTCTCACCCCTCTTTCTATCCTCAAATTCCTAACGAGTGCCATCTGCGAAGCCAACCTTATATGCATGCCATTAACACCTTCGCCCGTGTGCCAATCGAAAGATAATTAAAAAA
>NC_090727.1:144138814-144143814 GCF_036898095.1 Palaemon carinicauda | reverse complement strand
CTATAGATAATAGCATAAGCCATTTTTTTATCAATGTGTGCCACACCAATATTTACCCCCTATGCATTCAAACTTCTAGTGTGTTTTTTTTTTTTTTTCATCACAACCTTTTTTTTTTATCTAAACCCACTATTTTCCCAAATCAGCCTGGCATTTACTCTACTGGTATTAACCGAAATCCAAAGATACATCATCCTTGGTATCGTTAATTAAGTATTGCTGTGCCTATATACAGTAGGTATACAGTGTGTGTATATATACTGTATATATATACAGTATATACAGTATATATAGATATATATATATATATATGTATATATATATATATATATACAGTATATATTTATATGCATATTGATATATATATATATATATATATATATATATATATATATATATATATATATATATATATATATATATATACGCACACACTGTTTCAGTGGCTTTAACCTCATCTTACTTACTAAGAAACTAGGGTGCTGTCTAATGGAGTTAATCGTTTAATCCCGTTTCTTAAAGAAAATACATAGGTCAACTTTTGATTTAATGAGTGTGAAATTCCTGTGATGGGTCACAGTTAGGTGGGAAAAAGACTTTGAGGCTTTGTTTGCTTTAAAAGCTACATCCTGCATAGCGGAAAAGTGTAACAAGTATATACATAATGCTGCACACAGGAATTTTGCTGACACCTTGCTCTGAGGAAGTGTACCCTCTTATACCCTTGCTGCACAGCGAGTTGCTGTGTATAGCCCTGCCCACCACCAGTGTCATCTCTTTATGGAAACTATCTGTTTGGTCCTCGCCGCGCAGTAAGGGTATGGCAGGATGCGCTGCCGTAGTGAGGTGTGCGAAAAATTTCTGTGTCCAACTGTATACTGTATATACTTATCGGATGGTAAATTCGTTCGATTAATTTTGGACTACTCTTCGAGAGGAATCCTTTTCATGAAGGTTGGTTGTCAGTTATGATTGTCTTCCACTTTTAATGTACCTGCTGTTAAATTAATTTTTTTCTCTCGTAATGTTCATCAGTAAATGCATTGATTTCATGTGGTAGAATTCATTTTGGCCTTCTGATTATAATAACATTATTGTAATCTCGTTCCGCTATATAATGTTATAAGAAATAGGGCCAAATAATTATTGGCTATTTTTAATTTTTTCTCTTATTTAAGTCACACTAAAGTAATTTTACGTATATATAACTGTTTTTGAAAAGTTTTCTTGTATCTATTTTGGAAAGTTTAAATGGAAATTTCTATAAATCTAATCTCTTAGGAATAATCTTACTAGGGTTATTTCAATGTAGAATTTTATAGATAACGGCGTAATTCAAGTTTCCCTTTTCCAGATAATCTCGTCAGATATTTTGCATCGCTTTCGAAGGAGTGATATATTTATTCATATATTGTCCCAACGATGATTTTATCGTAACGATAAGAGGTTGCTTTTGTGAAATTGCGTTTGCTAATCCTGTAATATTTCCTTATCTGTTTAATGGTGTTTTTTTTAATGCTCGTTGGATGAATATGTAAAATTACATGAGTTATTCCGGACAACTAACGATCCTTAGAGAATATCATAGGAGAATTTGGTAAAATATACGGAAAGGAAAGAACTGCGGAGGTTTTAGAGGAGGGTTGAGTTTATTGAATCTAGCAGTCTCATTCCTCGTTTCAAGTTAGATAACTGCAGTGCAAAAGTGACACATTGCCTAACCATATTAATTCTAGCCTAGCTATCATGCCAAAGGGAAGGGAGACCTATATCCCTGTTTGAACCATAAGTGGCACATGTCATATTTCTGTATTTTATTCATAGATCCCAACAAACCCGCTATCAAAAAGAATATTGAATTTAAACTAGTATTCTATTCATAACAAGAAATAGATGGAATTGAAAAAGTAAAAAAAAAAAATGACTTGTGAAAGTTTATCTCCCAGTTTGTGTGGGAGTCTAGATGTTTACGAGTGCTTTACAGCTGAGAAGAAGGCGGCCGTGACCTTAAACATCTCTTTGAGATCAATATCCAGAGTATTATTCAAAGATATATTTTCTGTGTATCATTCATAGATAATTTATGATACGCATCGTCATATATTGGGCAAAGAAGGACTTGAAAATCCATTTTTTTTTTATTGTGAGGAAAGTGTAAGACTTTAGATTGTACTTGAAAGAGAAATGCACTCTTCTTGGGTATAGTATAAAATTTATGAGAGCAAGTAAAATTGATGGGGGTATAAAGCAGAATTAAATGCCCTCGATACTTTGTACAAAAAGTATCAAAGTGAAGAAAAATAAACCTACTTTAATTGCAATGAATGATGTGGGTCTGCATAAATAAATACTGATGCGTATGTGCATAGCTTACGGTGAACTTATGCTGAAATGGAAAGAAAGATATATAAGAAAAAGAATCACATATGTAGATGGCGAATAAACATCAAGGTGTTTGAAAAGGACTTTCTTTAGTGGAAAAAAAGGTTTCTTTTGAGACAGCTGAAACGAAGGAAAGGGTCAGGTCTGTAGTCTGTCAACAATAACCATTGGTCAAACGGAGAAGTACAAAACTGTTTTTAAGGTTGGTAGGACCAAGTGCAAAGATTAGCTCATGGAGCAAGCATTGACCCAAAATCTTGCAACACACTTCAAATGTTTCTGAAGCGATCACAGAATCCTTCTGTAATGAAGACATTGCTTCTGTAGAAAATTTTATGATGGAACTGTCAAATTTTTATAAATAAAAAGAATGATTGAAATATCGCGAGAAAAACTATTGCTTTTATTTTTATAACCGACTGGAAAAAGTCTATAACAGTTTTATTTGTCAATGTAAATGTTGTAAGCACGAAATTTAGTCCAAAATCTTACGAGGAATATATGTTTCCGAAATGTGGGTTGCCAAATAAAATTAACAAATATCTTCAGAGTAAATTCCGAACTTTGTTGTAATCAACAAGTTAATCACGTTTCTATTGGAGGACTCTATGTGCGTTAGTGAAAATTTATCTTCCCATTTAAAACGAAGGAAATAGTCGTCAGGCGTTCGCGTTGGCAGATAAATAACAAGAAAATTAATTATCTTCAGTCTGCCTCTTAACTCGGGTCGCCATCCAACCTGTCGGAAATCATGATTTATAAGAGATATGAATATTTTTCATTTTATTTATCGTGAAAAAAAAATAATTCCGTAAAAAGCTTAAGTATATATGTTTATAAACTTTTGTATTAATGCTAAAAAAACAGTAACTTCTCCAATACCACAAAGCACACTACTGTAGGTGAGGAACTTCAATTTTCAAAAGAAAAAGGTATAAATGTATGCAGAAATGTTTCTATATAGTGAGACAACATAAGTACAAACATTTAATGAAAACATTTTGTTAAATATTACGCTGACTGTTTTGAAAAAGGGTTGTTTTTAAGTTTATTGGAAAGATCCTTGTCTTGACACACACACACACACACACACACACACATATATATATATATATATATATATATATATATATATATATATATATATATATATATATATATATATATATATATATATATATGTATATTTATACAGAGAGAGAGATAACTGGAATCAGAATTATTGTATTATTTGTCCTATGTCATTCCTTTACCCTTTTTTCAAGTGTCCTACGCATAATACAACACATGCGCTGTAAAAAGAAGGATACATTTCACTCATTATAATAATAATAAATTTCAGGAGATAACTGATCAGGACATTCAATCGTCACCTGCAACCTTGCATTTTTTTTTTTTTTTCATCAAGGAATACCTCTTAGAATCGTGTAGGGTATTTATCTGCTACACTCATCAGATTCTTTTTCCAAAGCTTTGAACGTGGGCGAATTTTGTCTTCGATGTATAATATAGTATAGCAAAAGAAAGTTTGTCCCTGTATTCTTTACCTTTTCTGAATCCTGCCTGTTATTGGTTAGTTTTCTATCAATGATTTTTTTTTTTTTATTCAGTTTAGGAAAACTAAACAGAATCCTTTACTTCGGCCCATATCCGTATCAAGATTTTAACTTCCTGTCTTATCTGTTCCCGAGTCCTCTCTTCTTTGATTTTGGAGTGTCGTTCTCCTAGAAGAGCTCCTTACCATAGCTATCCTTACCAAGAGGAAAGTAGCCAATGAACAACTATGTTGCAGTTGTTAACACCTTGAGCGAAGAAGATTTGTTTGGTAATCTCAGTGTTGTTAGGTGTATGAGGATAGATGAGAAGGTTGAAAAAATAGGCCAGACTATTCGGTGTATGTGTTGGCAAAGCAAAAATGAGCTGTAGCGAGAGAGGGAATCCAATGTAATACAGTCTGACCATTCAAAGGAACCAATAACTCTCTAGCGGTAGCATCTCAATGGGTGGCTGGTGCCCAGGTCAACCTACTACCAGTATGGGGACTTCATCTTAACATTTTTTCCTTTTATCAAATTTCAGTGGTACGTTGTTCTGTAACAGAATTTTATTCTTTTGTAAATTATGTCCATATATGAATTGAACTGGAAGACAAGCTAATTTATTTTGCTTAAACTTGCAATAAAACTCTATATCCTATTAGTATAATGTTGGTAATCAAGTAGATTTGCAGAAGTTTTGGCAAACTGGCCAACAAAAATGATATCATGGTTTGTTTATAATAGTTAAAGTTTGTAAATCATCTAGGTATTATTTTTTTACATACAACATTGAAGAAAGTAATATAAATTGTTGTAAATTTTAAAAGACGTAATAAAGGAATTTATTAAAAAAATCAGAGGTTTAGAAAGAAGTTATGACTTAAGTAACCAAAAGATTCCTGATTTCCATAGAATAGATATGGTAAGTGGACACTCCCCAGTTGTAATGAGATTACTAGAAGAACTCGGTAGTAGTCAAACTTGAAATTAAAGTACCGAATATATTTTAGATAGGTAATATATCTTTCAGATTATAAGAGAATTTAGATGGTGATTTATTATTGGTGACTACATTTTTTT
>NC_090727.1:144103814-144131314 GCF_036898095.1 Palaemon carinicauda | reverse complement strand
TAGTATTATTATTATTATTATTATTATTATTATTATTATTATTATTATTATTATTACTTGCTAAGCTACAGCCCTAGTTGGAAAAGCAGGATGCTACAAGCCAAGGGGCCACAAGAGGGAAAATAGCCCAGTGAGGAAAGGAAATAAGGAAAAGAAGATATCGTAAGAACAGTAATAACATTAAAATAAATATATCCTATATAAATTATAAAAGAATATCAAAACAAGCTGAAGAGAAGGTAGATAGAATGGTGAGCCTTAGTGTACTCTCAAGCAAGAGAGAACTCCAACCCAAGACAGTGGAAGACCGTGGTACAGAGGCTATGGCACTAACGCAGACTAGTGAACAATGGTTTGATTTTGGAGTGTCCTTCTCCTAGAAGAGCTGCTTACCATAGCTTAAGAGTCTCTTCTACCCTTACCAAGAGGAAAGTGGCCACTGAACAATTACAGTGCAGTAGTTAACCCCTTGGGCGAAGAAGAATTGTTTGGTAATCTCAGTGTTGTCAGGTGTATGAGGACAGAGGAGAATTTGTAAAGAATAAACCAGAATATTCTGTGCTTGTGTAGGCAAATAGAAAGTGAGCCGTAACCAGTGAGAAGAATCCAATATAGTATTGTCTGGCCAGCCAAAGGACCCCATAACTCTCTGGCAGTAGTGTCTCAACGGTTATCTGGAATTATGATGTCTACCACATTAGGAGATCTTGGCATATACAATTTTATAGGCTTTCCAAAATGAGGTGATACCTCTTATATTCTGCATTATTATTATTATTATTATTATTATTATTATTATTATTATTATTATTATTATTATTATTATTATTATTATTATTATTATTAATGAACGTCGTTTTGGATTCAGTCAATGTACAATTGGATATCTCAGTGCAGAACGAATGCGCAAATGATGGTATTTTTAAAGAGTACGATGAAACCTAAAAAAATGAAGAATTCGTAGGTAATGAGAGTTCAAATGACAGAAAGATCACACGTTTTACAAATATAGTGGGTCATTTCTAGTACATTATACATGAAAATTATTTAGTTACATAAATTTTACAAAATCCTGGAATAAGTTGAGAGAAAAAAGAATCGCAGATACAAAGTAAAACTAGGAGCCATTGTCTTCTGTATTATTGGCAATGTAAATTTTATTACTGAGATGTACTGTAGTTTATTAGAAAAAATTAGTAAAACTTAATATTTTATGGTTCTATTCTTGCGCTACGGCATAATTAATGAAATTTAACGGAATACTGAAATGAGAAACGGTAAAGATTGAATGTCAAAATAGAATTAGTTAAAACCTTATGACTAAATAGTTTTCTCAACACTGAATAAGTAATACAGTAAAATACGAACACTAATGTGTGTGTGTATATATATATATATATATATATATATATATATATATATATATATATATATATATATATATATATATATATATATATATATATATATATAATACGTGTGTGTGTGTGCGCGTGTGTGTACATCGATACCCTTATATATTGATTTAAACGGATTGCGGCGAAGGATTATAGTCTTTTGTCTCTAGGGACGAGGTTGCTTGTTCGTTAATCGAGATTAACAGAATACAATAATGGTTTACAATGGTCACCTAAAATGCACTTGTTTAGGTTAATGGGCTGCTAAGCAGCAAGAGCTTGTGTCTTGCACATCGTAAAAATAATTTATAACCTGCTTGTTTATTTAAACTTTTATAAAAAGAACATGGATGTTTTTAAACTGATTAGAGTCCTTGTTTTTAAATTTAGTTGAATCTTTTTTCTAATATTCCTTTCACATTAGTTATGCTCGTGCTATGATATTCAAAGACGCAAATTGATAGATTATTGAAATAAAGAAATAGAATGAAAAAATCCCATATGAGTTGATAATTCGAGTGGCCATTAAAAGAGCATTTAGAAGTACCTTCTACTTCGTATGTCAATGAGGGACTTAATCTAATGGATTTATTCTGGAATTGGGAACGTTCCAAGAATTTGTCGTTATGTTCAAAGTTTTTTCTTATCGAATAATGGTGATTTCATATGACAGATAGTTGACTAGCAGGTATGACTGCTAACTTGCTAGATTATATCAACGATGTCATTGGTCATTCTTGAGTTTTTTTTTTTTTTTCGAAATAATTTAATGAACAGCAAAGAGAAGCGTGATAGTTAAAAAAAGAAAAAAGGAATGTAATGAATATATTTAATATAATTTGCGAAACTTAGTTTTTGAGTTTTTATGAGACATTAGCAACGTATTTTAAATTGACGATTACAGGAAAAAACAATAAAAATAATAATTGAAATATTTCTGTCATGCAGTCAGCAGTGATTGACTCTCTCTCTCTCTCTCTCTCTCTCTCTCTCTCTCTCTCTCTCTCTCTCTCTCTCTCTCTCTCTCTCTCTCTCTCTCTCTCTCATCAACACTTATTCTTTTATTTATGAACTGAAAGTAATTCATATTTCTAAACGTTTTTCCATTCATGAATGGAAATGTTTTTATTCTGAATGAGGGTAATGATAATCTTTTGCTGCTTTTAATTGAGACGTGCTTTATTCGTAAAGGTTCCTGCGTTTTAATGAAAGGTTACTCATGTATTTGCTGTGGGGTGTACCAATATTCTATTAAAAACAGACTTCAGAGCCGGGAAATTTTGTAAGTGTTTGTAGTAACTCCAGCGTATAAAGGTAAACACAGAGTATTACTGATATTGCGCCGGCCACTGTTTTGTATCGGTGATAAATAAGGACGAAATTAGTGCTTGGGGGGAATAAACGTTCGCTGCTTTTATATTTCGTCATGATTAGCATCACTGATGTAAAGTATAAATTTTGCTTGTAATATGGTTTAGTTATAATGAAAAAAAGGCATAATTTGAGGATGAAATAAATTTAGAGTAACTTGTAGTTTGGGGATAAAATTGATTTAGAGTAAATTAGGATTTGAGGATAAAATTGATCTATAGTAACCTATAATAATTTAAGGATAAAATGGATCTAGGTGAGGATAAAATTGATCCATAGGAACTTATAATCTTAGGGTAAATTGATTTGAAGCAACTTTTAATTTGAGGATAAAACATATTTAGAGTAACTTATAATTTAAGGATAAAATTGATTTAGAGTAACTTATAATTTGAGGATAAAATTGATTATAGTAACTTATAGTTTTGAGTAATAAAGATGCTTCTATTCAATATGTTTTAGGGGTTATGCAAAATAATAGGGAATTTCTACGCCAAAACAATTATACAAATAACACCATGAGTTGGTTACCCTAAGGTATTTCCCTAACAAACTATCAATAGATATTTACTTCTTATATATCTCATGCGAACCTTCGGTGAAAATTCCATTGGTCTCAACTCTCTGGAGGAAGATCGCACGGGATTTTTAAAATGAAAATACTTTATAAAGGTAAAAGGCTGTTATCTATGTCCATGTCACGCCTGTCTTGTGAATAAGATATCTCTACCTACCCTTGCACCGGCCGTGTTTCCAAAAAGGATTTTCACCAGCCGGTCTCGCAGGAATATTTCTCCAAGGCATTTATAAAACATGTATGAAGTTCAAATTAAAGCTGCTGCAAATGTGGTTATCGGGGTATCAACCAAATATTGAGGCTTTAAATAATGATAAAAAAGAAAAGAACGCCTTATCTCAGGAACTTTGCCATGCATTATGCCATGATAACCGCTCTCTCTCTCTCTCTCTCTCTCTCTCTCTCTCTCTCTCTCTCTCTCTCTCTCTCTCTCTCTCTCTCTCAGGTGTGTTAGACACACAAGCATAGAATCATTTACTTTAGGTACCAACAACAGAAAATTAATCATATTCAAGATTATTTTCATGTTCTGTCTCAATAAAGCATGAAAGTAAACAAGAATAAATAAGTCTTCATTCTTTACTTGAGATTTTTTCTTTTTAAATATGATTGACAGTGGGATTAGCTTCACGGTAATGATCACCAGTCACATTGACCGGGTATGAAATGTGTGTTGATGTCACAACAATGTGGATTGGCCTAGTATGATCAGCAACGCGATTGGCCTCACACTAATGATCGCTAACTTTTCAACGATATTTTTATTTCTTATTTAAGTAAATGAAGCATTGGTAAGGTGTATTGTTATTGAACTCAGAAAGTAAATATAATGGAACTTCTTAAAGCAGACGGCATGCACTTAATCCCTGAATTAAAGTTACCTTCATATAAATGAGGAATTTGTCAGGCATACAGTTGATGATATCTATCAATAATAATTCGTCCAGTTCTTTCGTTTGATGTATACTTTTTGACACTCGGGTATCTCGTGATACATATCTGTGGTCTTCTGTTAACAGTCGTGGTCTTCTGTATACCTTTATCCCTCTCACCGACGTCAGTGCCTGTGCTATTTCACCAATCTTCATTGTTTTCCCGCTGGTCAATGTTCCCTTGTGTATCATTTGTGGAAATCTTACGAAGTCACTTTCATTTTCGTGGCAAATTTGTAGTAATGAATTTAAATGATGACTATAGGATTAGAGGAAACTAAAATGTTTTATACCACTCTGTTTTTTAGAAGTACAGCATATACAATATTCCATTTAAAATCACATAACTGTAAATCTGCTTTGGTCTTTGTGTAATGGAGTTACAATGTGATTATGTACAGTATATATATGTATTTGTGTATATATATATATATATATATATATATATATATATATATATATATATATATGTGTGTGTGTGTGTGTGTGTGTGTGTGTGCGTTGTTTTATATATATATATATATATATATATATATATATATATATATATATATATATATATATATATATCATCATCATCATCATCATCATCATCATCATCATCTCCTTCTACGCCTATTGACACAGAGGGCCTCGGTTACATTTCGCCAGTCGTGTGTGCAAAAGAACCACAAGGAAAATGAAAATATGAAATATAAGATTAAGTCCTGACTAGTTTCGTGATACTTCTTCAGAGGTCTGATTTGTTTACATTTTATAGGTACAGTAAACGTACGAACATACATATAGAGACTTATTGAACAATAACGCTCCCATACCAGCTACCTGCGCTGTTGTCAGGTGTTTTTTTATATTTCATATTTTCATTTTCCCTGTGGTTCTTTTGCATCTGAGCATCGTGTTTCCCCTTTAATTTTTACGCATATGTGTGTGTGTATGTGTCTGTATGTGTATTACACTATAGAATGAAATAAGGGAATTATACTTTAGAGCCAGATAGATCAATTATCTCATTTGAAAGTGAGCCTACTTTTCGAATCATTCAATGCATAATATGAATTCCAATTATTGTAGAACTAATGAATAGCATCTCTCCATGTTCACGTTCTGTAAGCATTTGGGTGGTGCAGTCATTTCTCGACGATCTGGTAATGAGCGCACTTGTACATATTTGGGGGCTATGACTGGCTGTCTAAGAGCCCCCTTCCGACACGCACGCACTCACGCACGCACATATAAATTTTATGTAAAGGACGAGAAAGCTTCTTTACAAAATTAACACATTCTGGAATTCGTTCAATGTTTAATTATCAGTAGATTTAATGTTTAGATTTTTCTCTAAGAAAAACAGTGAATGAATGCCACCGTCAGTATGGAAAATAATTTATCTTGTCCCCTCAATTGGTTATCTCTTATGCATTCCCTGTCCTTGTATATAATCATAAATTAACAGAACCATTTTTTTTTTATTTTTCTTCTCGATGGAGAGGGCAGATTCTTGAAGAATCGTCATATATCTCAAGAAATATATGAAGGTACAATTGTCATTTAATGCAAGTGTACCATACTTAAAAATATTACAGTAATGGAAAAAATACTAATAGAAGGTAATACCTGATGGTCCATTGTCACTGATGATTTGACATAGGATATAATGTCAATGTTACAGGTTCAGAGGATGACCAAATTCCACTATACAGGTATCAGAGGATGGCCAAATACAACGACATAAGGTCAGAAAATACCCTATTATCACTGCTTCGAGTCAAGGATGTGATTTATATGTTCTTTGAGATCCATGTTGACCTTTCATAATATTTGGTTTAGTTTGAATCTACCAGAAAATATTACTTCAAATGCATTTGCGCACATGGTAATGTACGCATAAATAGTATTTGAATATGTTGCAACCCATACCTAGGGTAATGTATTCTAATTTTGAAGAGACATTGTTAATATTAATCTCAGATTCGTTTTAGTATTAGGTGATGAGGAAGTAAGTTTAAATATCATGATACACACTTCACCATTATGTTGACTGGGATTCGACTGCCTGTTTCGCCATCCGTTCATTGCATTTGTGCCTCTTACTCAATAGTGAACTTTTTAATGTTAGTTGGTCGACTTTAGTGAGTTGCAAATAGCATTGGGAAACAATCTCCTCCAGAAACACTAGCTTAGTTTACTTCTGGAGCCACCCTTTCTTTATATGAAAAAATGGACATTAGGTAAGAAAAATATTTTAGAATTTCCATATGCGGAACTAAAGAAAATACGTTTCATCAAAAGATAATTGTGATGGATGTCATAATGACTTACAATAATACTTTTGAGACTAGAGATAAGTTACCATATGATATATTAAATAATCATATATGAAACTTTAAAATCATTGCCCAGTGGCATTTAACATAAGAAAACAAATCTAATATTGTATGTAATATAAAAACTGTGAATAAAACTACGGATCCCGAGTGGCACCAGTTCAGGAGGTACAACGCTAATCTCTGATGCAAGTTATTTGAATCCTAGCTTTTCAAATCTTTTAGTAAACAAAGAAAGATGAAAGATTTTGGGGAATATATGATTATATATTGCTTGTTATACTATATTTTTTATTTCCAGAAACAAGTTCAAACGAAAAATTTAACCAACTTAATACCGCTATATTCCATAGTGCGGTAAATCTCTCAACATTTTTGAGCGATATGGGAGGCAGGAAACATTCCATTATGTTTTTTTAATGTTTAAGAGTAGCTGATGCTTCGAACCCTCCCCCCTTCATTGCCATTCGCCTGTTGGGATGTATATTTCAAGTGGTCTCTTGTAGCCACAGTCTCACCTCCTGTCTTCTCTCTATCTCTGAAAGCAGTCGCGTTTGTTAGGAATGCATGATCTCCATGGCGTTTGTTACTCTATAACTATTCTAATCTTCGTGGTCAGGGAGCCGCCATGATAGGGGAGCTGCCTATGGAGTTGCAGGGAACTTCGTTGCACTTTGGCAATTGGGTAGAGGGAAGAGAGAACCTGTAACTACCGAACTTCCCGTTACCGGGAAGGATTTGCCGTTTGCTGATGGAAAGGCAAGTTACGAGGTCTATGGGAAATTCGTTTTGATCTTTACCTTTCATCCCTTTTGTTTGGAAGTCTTTGATGACTTTCGGCCATTCATGCTAAATATCCTTGACAACACAATATGCAACGGATATAAAGGTCGTTTATTTCCTAGTTTTATTGACTTTGTGTGTGTGGGTTTTATTTCTTTTATAAAAATGCTAGCTGTTTATCATCATTGTCGTCATCTTAATTATTATTATTATTATTATTATTATTATTATTATTATTATTATTATTATTATTATTATTATTATTATTAACATTATTAATAATGTCCTAAAAAGAACAAATTGGAAGAACAATACGTAAGCAAAGTTATAGTACACATCATAGGTTAATGAACGGAATAATCCTGAGTTCAAATTCTAGCTAGATTTTACAACCAACATTCCACAATTCTCTACAAACGCAAAAGAGACAGGGAAACATTACACGAGATTGAATATTTTTTTTTCTTTATGAAAGATGCAATGTTCGTGCAGTCTGCAATCTTTTTGCATATTGGAGAATGAAATCTCACACCAAACCATACTGAAATCAACTAGTTTACTCTCGCTATGTCATTATGTATTCTCAAAGTGAAATTGCCCACCAAAAAAAAAAAAAAAAAAAAAAAAATTGGTTGCGTTGGCGTACGAACTCTATTCTCGAATTAATTCTTCGAATGATCTCTTTTCTCGAATTATCTCTCATTTTTATCTGGGATGCTTTTACGATCGTTGTCAATGGCTGGGATCGGTTCTCTCATTAAATATTGTGTCCCTGTGATGGTCTTTCTCGACAGTTTGGTTTACAAAAAAAATTCATTATCATTGCAAATGAAGCAAAAATGTTGGAATTAGCAAGATTCTCCGGGTAATGGCACCGAAATGGAAATTGTCGCATCAACTCGGGAAAGGAGTGTATATTTATATCAACTTGTACAAATCAAATTTTTGCCCTGGAAGATGGCCTTTGGAGGTTTTTAATATTTGCTAAGGTACATTTTAAACTGACGCACTATAACTAATTTGAAATCTTTATACATTGATTATGATATAACTATGTAATTGTTTAGGTACAATTCAAACTGACGCACGGTAACAAATTTGAAATCTCTATCCATTGTTTATGATATAAGTATGTAATGAAGTGTACAAATGCATGGAAAATTAAAGATGATATCCTCTACAATCCAAACGTTGTTAAAGAATGGAAATGAGCTTCAATCTGGGTGTAAAGTTACTTATAAAAGAGAATTCCTAATAAATGAAAACACAAAAACGTTGTTAAAGAATAGAAATAAGCTGCAAACTGATTGTATTACAAAAGAGAATTCCGAATAAATGAAATAAAAAAAACGTTGTTAAAGAATAGAAATTAGCTGTAAACTGGTTGTAAAATCACTTACAAAAGAGAATTCCGAATAAATGAAAACACAAAAACGTTGTTAAAGAATAGAAATAAGCTGCAAACTGATTGTAAAATCCCTTACAAAAGAGAATTCCGAATAAATGAAATAAAAAACGTTGTTAAAGAATAGAAATTAGCTGTAAACTGATTTTAAAATCACTTACAAAAGAGAATTCCGAATAAGTGAAATAAAAAACGTTGTTAAAGAATAGAAATAAGCTGCAAACTGATTGTAAAATCACTTACCTAAAGAGAATTCCGAATAAATGAAAACACAAAAGCGAGATAAAGGACTCCGACGCAAAGTGATGCCCGTACATAAAATTACCGCCGCAGATGAAACCGCGATTATATATCCACGTTTCAGAGGGAGTAATAATGCAAATATATGGCCGGCCATTAAGAGCAGAAGAGGAGATTAGGCGCCTACTTTCCCTCCATTCCAGCCATTTTTAAGACCGCGATTTTCCCTCTTCCCACTCTCGTAGTATTGCCGCTATTGAGTGCCTCATGAGTCTGTCAATAGCTCAGGGATTAGGAAACTCCTCCCCCCCTCCCCCTCCAGTCGATTGCTTGCAGATATATATTGTAAAATAAACGTGTTCTTCCATTCTCTTTTTTATTGTTAGAATAACATGAACTTAGATTTAGGTAATTTGTTTGGATTTATCATTGTGTTTATTTGTAATCGCTATTAATTCTTATCCCCCTTTATGATTTTATTTAAAGCCTTTTCATTCTAAGCACTAAAGGAACAATGTTGTATGCCTGTCGAATGTATTTTATGATGAGTGTAATTTGGTGGAAGGAATTATTATATTTATAGCTGTGATTAAGGGAATGTTTAGACAAACTTGATGTAAGAAAACTTAATAAATACTAATGGTTTATGTTCATAGGTTCAGATTAAGTAAGACATGAATCAAATGTTTCTAAGGGTTATTTCGATTCTTGGTATTAAAAAATTTATAATAAAGACAAGTTAGGAAGTTCTGAGAAAGATTAAATTATTCTAATAAGTATTTTCGAAAAAAAGATAATCCTTGACGCTAGTTACTCAGTAAGTTTAGAGTATGCACTCCTGTCCTGCATAAGATAGTTTTTATCGAAATATTATTACTTTTGTTATTATTGCTGACTTTAGAACGAAAACCTCTTGAATAGTCGGAAATCATAAGATTTAAAAAAAATGAATAAGTCATTAGATTTCCAGTGAGATTATTTAAGGTGAAGGTACCAACTTTCGACACGTGGAAGAACGTACGTAATCGTCAATTTCTGTCGCTCTCTCTTTTGTACATTTTTAGTTTATATTAATCTCCATACCTGATGTAGATTTTCTATATTTTGATTGAAATTTGGGACTAGGTATTCCACATTTATCATTACATTACCGAAACCTTGCAATTGTTTTAGTTTTAATTATTATGTGACAAGAAGAGATATGATTAATTTTAGTGTAGAAACATTTTCAACCTCATCATGAACTCATTATTTTGAATTTTACTGTTCATCTGGTTTAGCATTTTTCTTCTTATAGATAAAATGTATGTATTCATGCATATGCGTTTATTTGGATGCATTTATAAAATGATAAAGATCTCTATAATTCCTTTTTTATGTGCAATGACAAACAAATAATCACGCATTTTCAATGCAGTACAACTTAAATCAAGAAGCTCACCAATGAACAAACTTACACACATACACCCCCCCCCACACACACACACACATATATATATATATATATATATATATATATATATATATATATATATATATATATATATATATATATATTTATATATATGTATATATATATTTATATATATACATATATATATGTATATATATACATATATATATATATATATATATATATATATATATATATATATATATATATATGCAGAGAGAGAGAGAGAGAGAGAGAGAGAGAGAGAGAGAGAGAGAGAGAGAGAGAGAGAGAGAGGATTGGAGAAATTGAATTTTGGCCATCTAACCTGGTGTTGGATCCGAGGTCACTGCTGAGATCCATTTTAGTCTAGGCATATAGGAACATTGTTTGACCAAGATTGGAAAAAAATAGGGAAGAGATGAAACTTGGTGAGATGTTCAATTGAACCTTGGTGAATGACAAACGTCTCCACATGTTACATGTGTGGGGTTCAAATTATGGTCACATGTCCTCAGGCCTTGAAAATGCAGTAAATGTTGTTGTCCAGTATGATATAATGTTCTTAAAATCATCTACATTGTATTGAATAAAATATAATCCACAAAATGATAGATGTTACACACAGACATCCAATCATTGGTCAGCAACTCTATTTTTAAGTGACGTGTTCTTGAATGGATTTCAAGAAAGTATTGCATATTAGTAATTGAATGGTAGTGTTCTATGCTGCTGATGTTGGTGGAAGTGATGAAAATTGGAGTTGGGTGTGAATAGTGCAGTTTGCAACTGTTTTCATAAAACAATGATACTTGTGCTCTTTCAAGGATGAAGTGGTTTTTGGAGGATCATTTAGTGTAAGCAGGAACTCTTTCCTAGCACACTTAGCATCAGATTTCTGTAGAGAGGGGGCATTGGTTACTTCCACACGTTTTTAATTCCGGACACCTAAGAAGCAGGTTGAGAGTTTTCTTCTCTCCTTGCCTGTAAAGAGCTGAAGTTGTATCCCAATGTGTAATGCCGTGCAGTGAGAAAACATTGGAGAAAGATCCCGCTGGTAGGCTGTGCTAAGCGGTCAGATGTTATACACCGTGTTTGTATGGGGTTCCACTTACAGACGTGAATAAGAAGAAACGATTTTTCTCTTGACAAATTCGTATCAGTACAATAAGTATAGGTCTGCATCAGGCCCTACAACTGACACATTTTTTGCTGTGACAGCTCTACTGTAGTCTGCACTATCAGAGTTTC
The DNA here is from genome assembly GCF_036898095.1 of Palaemon carinicauda. NCBI lineage: Eukaryota > Metazoa > Arthropoda > Malacostraca > Decapoda > Palaemonidae > Palaemon > Palaemon carinicauda. The sequence goes on along the minus strand of NC_090727.1, from coordinate 144,119,602 downwards.
CGTATCTGTTACCGATTCTTTAATTCTTGTTCCGGGTGGACCTTCAGTCCATTAATCAGCCTTACCTTGTTCTTTCCAGTTGCCAAGGATCTGTGTTGTCTCTCAGTGACTCTAGTTCCACAGTATTTTTAAACTCATAGATGTGTTCAGCACAGTCAAGCATGCATAGGACATTGTCAGACCCTAACCATGAGTAAGGCTTCCAGCAGTTTTCATTGTTTTAAACAAAACCTGTTCTATTGTCATTTCTGTTCAGACTCCTGCCCACATTTTCTCTGCGTCTGATTGTGAAGCTGCCTTTGGAAGAAAATCTCTCAAACTCAGATGGGGTCATTTTTGTTTCCAACTGCTTTAAAATATCAAGGCAAAAGTAAGTCTTTACTTCCCCTTGCTGTTGTGTACAGTGTACCCCACGAGTAGCGATGCTGGCGTTACTTCCTAATGAGAGAGAAAGTGGGAAAAGAGAATTTTCAACTTTATATCATTGTAGATGTGTTCATCGAGGATGCTCAGTTTAGAGTTGATTCTGATGTGTACAGAGTAAGGATTATCAAAGAATAAAATTTTTCTTTGGTTTATACTGAAAATCACCTTAGTAGTTTATATCGAAGTATGCTTATGCTCATATGATTTTACTTATATCGTGAAAGTCAATATTGTAAAAGAGCTTATATCTATGACCCGTTATACAAGAGACGTTTTTGCATTGGTTCTCTCCTTTAAAATTATTATGAGATAAGAATTTATACTTTATATTAATCATGGTCTTCACCTCCTTTCTCTGAAGTTAAAGTGCTCCTTCCTTTATCCCTGCTTTCATACTGGCGGTTGATTCTCTCTTCTTAAGCTTCTATCTTTCCCCGAGGTACTTTGAGATTCCCTCTGCGTAGCTGCCTACCTCCCATCCCTTTATCTGCCCTGCTCAAGCTGCTGCTCCCCAGGTGGAAAGACTTTTTTTCAAAGCAATTGCTTAACCCTCGTTAATGCATGTCGCTGACTGTTTCCTCTCTCCCCATTTAAAGGTCTTTTTTTTTAAGGTCCAACCACTTTCACTCCTTTTTTAAAACAACAACTTTAAATAACTTCTTTAAACCGTATTAACTATTATTCCTTTTTTTTTTTTTTTAAATCCATCTTCCAGTTAATTTTTAAACTCCAGCAACTTCCATTCCCTTTTATAAACTCCAAAAAATTTCACTCCTTTTGATGAACGCTTTAAAATCACAATCCCCGTTTTTTATTCAAATGGCCTTCATTTGGGTTTCAATCCAAGAAACCTCTTTAATAAAATCTAAGAAATTTCATTGCCTTATTAACGTTTAGGAATTTCCACTGAATTTATAAACTCCAGCAACATTTATTCTTTTTTTAATTCTAAGATATTCCACTTCCTAATTAGAACCAGCTGTTTCCAACCCCTCCAGCAATTTTTACTCTCTTTTTAAACACCACAAATTCCATTATGTTTGAAAACCATTAGCTATTTTAAACTCCATCAACTTAGCCTTTTTAAACTTGGCAATTCCGGTCCGTTTTTAAACTTAATCAACTTTCACTCGTTTCAAATTCCAGCAACTTCCACTTCCGTTTTCAACTCAAGTAATTTCCACTCTCTTTTCAAACTCCAGCAACTTCCTCTACCTTTCTTATCTCCATCCCTTTTAAACTATAGTAACTTCCAGTCTCCTCTTAAAGTTCAGAAACTCCCAATTTCTTTTTATAAACTATAAACTTCTACTCCCTATCCAACTTCAGCAACTACCACTTTTATATTCAGTAGGTTCCACTCTCTTTTCAACTTCCAGCAACTTCCACTCTATTTCGGAGTAACTTGTTGTTCATCAATCCTCCCACCCAGAGTTTTCCGTGGCAAAGATTTTCCCTTTCACCTTTATCATCAGCCCTCCTCACCCTTCCATGTGCCTGAGGCAGCAGTGTTGTAATTTTTAATGCTCACCTTTATACTTCTCACCCTTTTTTTTTTCACTTTTAGTAATGATGACATTTAGCATAAGGATTATAAAACCACTTTATAAAACGAAATTTTATTTTTTTCACTTTTCATGGTAGTTTATTCTTGGATGAAAGTCGCTCATGAATGGCAGAGACAATGTCCAGAGGCTAACCATATATAGATGAGATCAGCCCTTAAGTCCTCTTTTCATCAAGCTCTGACCAGGAAGGGCCAAGCAATGGCTGCTGGTGACTCAGTAGGCAGATCTAGAGGCTCCCCCCCAAAAAAAACCCCTATCCCTAGCTCACAAGGATGGTGAGATTACAGACACAACTAGAAGCTATCGAGCTTGAGTAGATCGCGAACTCCCGTTCATCAGGCTGTTCGGCAAGACGTTTCCATTATAATTGAGAATGCTTTGGAGACATATCAGAAGCTTTTAATTGTCTGATAATCACATAAGCACACTCGTCAAATATTATTCCATTACTAATTAATGAATATTCTCATAATGGTTATTCGATATTCCATGGCATTTTACCGAACTTCCTAAAGGAAAGGTCACATAAGAAATTTAAAATTCAATGATTTCAATGATGTTACTTTTGCAAGCTGCCGGGTATAAGCTCCTTCAAGCCAGGATCCCTTGTTTACCTCTTCTTTTTTACTTGCAATTACTTCGGGTGACTAGTTTTTTTTTTTTTTTTTTTTTTTTTTTTTTTTTTTTTTTTTTTTTTTTTTTTTTTTTTTTTTTTTTTTTGTCATGTTTGATAAGTCAAAAGGCAAAACGGGGCCACGTCCTTATCTCATGATATATTTTTCCCATCGAAAAATCTAATACGACAAAAGTTGTTCACATTTCCTTAAACCTCCATGAATTTTTTAACCTGATTGAGTATTCACAATTTGAAATATCGCCAAATTTTATGTAGTTAGAACACTACGAGTAATAATTCTCAGGTATGGCAGGACATTGCTTCCAACAGGGTTAGCAGGTTGGTAAGTAATTACACAGTACCCTTAGCCACATGGCGTGGGGATACTTACGGATAGAATGTATCCAAGGTCTAATGATATCCTTAATCTATAGACCTTGGAATGTAACCTTCTTTATTTACCCTGGAATCTACTCATGGCATAGGAAACGGGAGATTTAGTCCCGTTTTCTATGCTTCTGTGGTAGAACCACATCTGTCGTTCCATAATTCCCTATTTTTTCCTTGTTTTTCTTTTTTACGGTTGATGTAAGAGAAAACTATACATTTCATTTGATAAGTGAATTTGTTCTTAGCCCAATTGCTTTTAAGTATAACAGTTTACAACTTCCTGACTAGTTTTTTTTTCTATTTAGTATAACTTCCCCTTCTATTCAAAGTAATTGTGTATCTCGTTTCATTTACATAGATTTTATGTGAATTAAATTTTTTTCTGTATCAGGGCTCCGTCGTTGCCTATGATAACATATTGTCTTGTATTAGATGGCTTGCTACATCAGTTTCCTACATTTCGACGTACAGTACTTTCCATCAGCTTGTTGAACTTTCCATTAAGTATTAGAATCTTAGATCATATCCATTATTCAAATGTGAGATTGTGAATACGTAATCATTTTTCAGTTTTCAATTTTCCATGTATCGAAAACTCTTAGTTTCTGCACATGCTTTCTTACTCATTTAAATCATCGTGCAATCCTAATCCTACAGTCTTTTCATACATGACGCACCGTTGAAGCTATATAATTTGTCAATCTTTCTTCCTAAGTCTACGAATCCATCGTAATTATGTTTACGATATTTGGTGAAACTCTCATCTCTGTTGTAGAATGTTCTTTTATGCACTTTTCCACACGTGCCTTCCCTTGTTTTACATGGAAAGGACGTAATTTTCCGAGCAACCCTAATCTTTTGATACTGTTATCGTCTTAGCATAGTTTTGATTGGTGTATTTGTATATTTTTGTTGAACTAGGTTTCTTTTTTACTACTCCTACTTGTAGGTATCTGATGGAACCTTTTTTTGTAGAACCGTAAGTTTGTTTATTACTTTTTCGTGAGTTAGTCTTGGGAATATGTTTAGTATTCATAGTAGAATATTTTTCTTGCATGGAAACTCAGCTGTCCACTCTCTTCGTAATATCTCTTCTTTCTTCTCTTTACCCGATGTTTCTATGTTTATAGATAAGAACTGCTGGTTCTACTTACATTCAACGTTTTTCTTTTGTTTCAGATTTCTATTCCAAGTCTAGTTATTTTTATCAAATAAAATATATACTACTAGGTTATTGTTTGTATAATCACATGCACAATACTAGTTGGTGTTACTAATGTTATCTTTCTCTTACGGATATAAATTAATAATTTGTATGAAAATTTGTCACTGTTACTGTTCCTGTGAATTGTCACCTATCTCATGTAGTTAGTATTTCAGTTAGTAAGGCTTACTGATTTTATTGTAACTTGTTCTTCATTGAGCATTCTTATGATGTGTTTTAAGGTCTTAGACATATGATTATCTCGAATTAACTTCCTGATTATTGGTGTTGATTTTAATTACTTCAAGATCCTACGTCTTCCATATAAAAATGTGTAGGATTTCTCTCAGTAAAGGCAGTAAGCAAATTGTTCTTAGGTTTTGTTTTAATCTTTCGATTAAGGCTTTTGTCATTGCTAATGACTACTTCTCGTTTTATTAATCTGCATTCGTCAAATGAGAAGTAAATGATTATTACTAAAATCACTAGCTACACTTTACCATGTTTGAGGTCCGGTCTACAATGCTACATTTACTGGTGTCTTCTCCATCCTCTTGATACAATGCATAAATCTCTGTATTTGGTTAATTTTTTTTCTTTATACTTATAGAACCTAGAAGTCCCAATATTTGGGGTGCATTTTGACTTGATTTCTAGAGCTAAACATATGTTATGAGTTTCCTTGTTTCCACGAAGTTCTTCCTTTAAGTATCCCAGAATTATTTATTGCGCATTTACTCGTACCGAAAGCACCCATGGAGACTCATTTGTTCCATTCTCCTCGAAGTTTGAGCGTCGTTCATTGATGGTCACTGATTTTTCCTTCTTGTTTGCGAAACTCAATCAAGGTTTTATTCTTGATGACATGCCAAAACCTTATATTGATTTTAGTTTGGCTGTATTTTACCATAGTTTTTATCAAAACCTAAATCTTCGTATTATTATGGTCCTGCGCGCACGCACGCTCAAACTTCCAGGCAGCGTACCTACCTACACTCGCAAATACACACGCACTCATATATATGTAAATGTGTATTTATATATGTAATTTAATTGTATAATCTTATATATGTACTTATATGAGTATGTATATATACACATGATTATATATATATATATATATATATATATATATATATATATACACATGATTATATATATATATATATATATATATATATATATATATATATATATATATATATATATATATATATATATATGTATATATATATATATATATATATATATATATATATATATATATATATATATATATATATATATATATATATATATACTTCTCTTGGTCAGAAGATGAATAACTTATAAGAAAATTATTTAAATGAACACTGTCTCCCGAGTTTCTCGAACTTTAATTTAAACGCTGGGGTTGCTGAATGAGAGTAGATTTATTCATTGGAAGCTTTGCTTCATATTTGCACAAAACTTTTCTTAGTGTACTAGAACCTTTTAAGATATTAAAGATATTACTGGAATAGATGACCCATCTTGATTTCCCTCATAAACGTTATTTATTCGGCAGCGTAATATGAATAAGGTAAATTTAAAAACTTGGTAGTTAATTATAGTTTACACTTCCAAATGATTTAGTGTATTATTCAAATATTTTTGTATTCTCTTTTTGTTTCGCTTAAAGTATATGAAAACAAAAGGCATAAAGAAAGGCATTAAGCATTGTAAGCATTAAGCATGGCAAAGCCCTCTTACACCTTCATGATATAAAGTATAAAGAACAAAAAAAAGAAGGAACCTCTCTACAACAGCAATATTGTATTTCGTGTAATGAACGCAGTGACGTTGTCTTTTGCAAATTCAAATGAAAATCATTTACGTTTCGAAAATGTAAATTTATATGTATAGACGATCAGCGAAATCCCAAATAGCGCTCCCAAATGTAATCAAGCTTTCGCGCGGCGGCAAACTTTTGCCCACTGATAATTCCAGCGACCGGAATATGTCTGGCGAGAACAACAGCGTCCCCCGTGAAAATGGTGGAAAATGATCTTCTAATCCTAGTTAATTAGAGTAAATGTAATCCAGGCTCTAAAAGGGATTTCATTAGAGGTATCCAGCTTAGGCGAGCAAAACTAAGATTATCTCTAAAAACAGGCACATTTGAAACGCATCCGGGACTATTTTCGGACTCGTTTTCGGCAGGGATTAATATTGTTGGCCCCAGAATTTGGTTGAATGAAGCAATCAACTTTTCAATGGCTGCAATGGATGGGTTGCAATATGATTATACTTTTATGCCTCCTCAAATAGATCCTCGGATTCAAAAGAAGACAAAAAACATTAAGAGCATCGAATTGAAAGACGTGTGTATTAAGGGACGGTGGAAAAAGACAAGGTAAAGCCTTTGAACTTGTTTCCGAATTATTCCCTAAATATAACATCGCTGAAGAAAAAAGTGGGGACTCGAAAAACTTCTAGTCGGCGGTAATGTATGTCTGTTTAATCGGCAGAATATATTGCGTAATGCGTATGTATATCAATCATTTTACGTCTAACACACGCACACGCATATATGTATGTATGTATGTATATATATATATATATATATATATATATATATATATATATATATATATATATATATATATATATATATATATATATGTGTGTGTGTGTGTGTGCTTGTATATATATATATATATATATATATATATATATATATATATATATATATATATATATATACTTTTTTTTTCTTTCCTTTCAGGGGTGACTCTAGGGATAATACAATTCCAATGAACCCTGCTGCAGTCATACTTTAACTATTGAATGGTGTGTAAAATCTCTAGGCAAGAAAACTTTCCCAACATTGTCCACGAAATGGGTCTACTCCTACACAGAAGATTCCTCAGCAGCATTTTGAAGCCATTTGAATCTCTTGCGCGTGCTCTCTCGCCTCGTAGATATTAAGACTCCCCCCCCCCCCTCTCTCTCTCTCTCTCTCTCTCTCTCTCTCTCTCTCTCTCTCTCTCTCGCAATATATCCAGCGCCTCCTAGCACATCCTCTCCCCCTTCTAACATTTCTGAATTATTCATTGTTTTCTCCCACCAATCATATCCCATTCTTTCCACATAACCAAACTATCCTAACACTCTCGGATGCATCCTTTCACCTGCAGTAACTATTGTAATTTTTCTACATAATTTTATACCCCTGTTTAACTCTTCCAATTCATTTAATTCCTTTTATACAGTACTATACAAACAATTCATCTCAACAGCCGAAGCCTTTTTTTCTATTATATACATTCAACACATACATGTCACTTCTATAATGTAAGTTTGCTGATCAATCTCTCAATATATAGGCTTCAGTGGACACTTCATCTTTTTAAACTCCTTTTTACCTTCCTTGTTTCTCGTATTGTGTGACTAATTAAGTTATGACTCCTTTTATTTACTTCGTATTTCAACCATTAGTCAATATTCTTTTTTGTGTCCATATTTCCACAAATTTTCATAATCCATAAATTCTTTTTTCCTTTGACCTACACAACCAAGGTTCAACTATACGTTTTCCCTGGTACACTAAGTAATATAATGCCTCATTACTTTTGTTTCCTTTTTCTTTGCCATCTATGCTCTTATGTAAAGGAACAGTAATTCATTTTATCCATTCATTTGGAATCTTTCGATTATTTGGCCATACTTTACACAACTTAGTCATCCTCAACAGTCAATTCAACAAGCATTTTCACATACGACAAGAGAAGAAACATTTCAACTCTCACTTTTTGCAGTTTTGCAGCTTTTATATCTTCAAAATTCAGGAAATTGAAAAAAATACTTTGCTTACCCCATCGACTCATGCCTGTACCCACTTCAGAAAGAATCTTTTCAATTCACATCTTTGATTGTGTGATCGTTTCACTCATTAACCTCTCTCTCTGTATCGTCACTCCTGTAAAATGAATTTTTCTTCTCACTACAGATCTTCCTAATGATTATTCAGGCTTGCATTTATTTTTTGGTAATTTCAGTGTTGTCAAGTGTATGAGGAAAGACGAGAATGTGTAAAGAATAGGCCAGACTATTCGGTGTATGTGTAGTCAAAGAAAAAAATGACCCGTAACCAGAGAGATGGATCCAATGAATTACTGTTTTGCCAGTCAAAGGACTCTTTCCTGTAACTTCAATCTTTAATAGCCTTGCCATGGTCTTGTATACCTGGTTATCATTATTTACATTTTTTTTACTTGTTTCTCAAGTAATTTAGTTTTCCTTTCAATAAATCTCTTCTATTTTGTTGTAACAACCCTGTTCATCTTACATCTTTTTACTCATTTCAAAACATCTATATCCATCTATCTATTTATCTATATGTATATATATATATATATATATATATATATATATATATATATATATATATATATATATATAATCTATATATATACTACACGTTCATATGTATATATACATACATACATACATGGATATATATGCATTATACATACACACATTCATATATATGTATTATACATACATACACACACATGTATATATATATATATATATATATATATATATATATATATATATATACCTTGTATATATATATATATATATATATATATATATATATATATATATATGTGTGTGTATATATATATATATGTGTGTGTGTGTGTGTGTCGTGAAAGAGAAAGGGGTTGCCATGGTCTAATTTGATGATGTTTGCTTCATGAACGAGATGGTCAATTTTCAGTTCTAGAAGGTTGTCTGTTCCAACCAGTTATCCAATCTCAATGCGACCCACCATAGTCCACTAACTATTAGGCACTTAATTAGTTAGCTCAATTGAGCCGCAACATGATATAATAGATTGTGTGTAAATTGTTCAGTTTAGGCATTGCTTGAAGGTCGTTGCAGCATCCTTTCAGCCCCTAGTTGTAATCACTCATTAGCACTCTACTATACGTCTGTTCTGCTTCCTATCTTCCCTTTTGCTGTTCAACCCCTTAAATTAACTTCATTGTGCAACTAGATAGTAGATTGGCAAGGCACCAAGCAACACCTTTGGATCCCTCTCCGGTTACAGCTGATTTTTCTTTTGCTTAAACCTATACCGAATAATCTGGAATATTGTTTACATATTATCCACTTTTTTCGTACACCCAATAACATCAAACAAACCATATTATTCTTCTTCACTCAAATGGTTAATTGCTGTAATTGTTTTGTGCCTACTTTACACATTGTAGGGGGTAGAAAGTGCTCTTTTAGCAATAGTAAGCTGCTTTTCTAGGCGAGTGACACTCCAAAATCAAACCGTTGTTTTAGTCTTTGATAATGCCAAAGCCTCTGTGCTTTGGTCTTCCACTGTCTTGGATTAGTTTTCTCTTTCTCGAGGGTACACTCAGGCTCACTATTATAACAGTTTTCTTTCTCTCTCTTTTTTAAAACTGCGTTTTAGGCTGGGTTAATAGAAGGGCTAACTATAACGGGTGGTTTATCCAAAACCATCGTTACTGTCCTTCCTTCAGTTGAAGTGTCTATCATGTAATGTGCCAACCATGTATAGTATGTCTGCTCCACCATGTTTACCAATTTTATCCGATATTTTGTGTTTTAGTGTATGGGTTGCATTCGTCTTTTTTTTTTTTTTTTGTGTTTATAGTCATGTGCATTTCGTTATCATTATTGTTATGTTTGTTTTCAATTATGATGAGGATTTTTATTGTTCTTAAACTGTATTCTGTCTGGAGATATTAAACAAAATCCAGGACCAGTGTCGTCTTGTGTATTGCAATAATCTTGGACTACTTAGCAATATTAGAGACCTTACAGTTGCCTCCAGACAGTATGATATTCTATTATGTTAAGAAACTCGTGTTTCTTCAGAGACCTTCGTTTGAGCTGCTTATTACAAGTTTTAGAAAATATTTGTTTTTGAAAAGTAATTCCGTTCCTTGGGCAAGGAGAATGGCAGTGTATATAAAGAATGAGTACCCCACTTCCCATAATTCCTAATAAATGTCATGAGATTCCAGTCGTAAATGTTTGTGATATGCATAACAAATTTTATTTCTGTTCCATCTATCAAAAATCAGACTTAGATGATTGTATGTTTGATAGTATTTTTATATATGAATACTCATATATATATATATATATATATATATATATATATATATATATATATATATATATATATATATATATATATACATATAATATATATATATATATATATATATATATATATATATATATATACATACATACATATATATCTCGCAATGGCCTTAGATACCGAATTCTACCTTTGGGAATATATATCCACTGGAAATTAATTTATTATAAATGATTCTGACTGGACAAGGATTCGAACTTACGCCTTTGAGTCGAAACAATGCTGGCAAAGACCTCTAACGAACCTTGATAGCATGGTTGGTTAGAGGTATTAATTTCTTTGTTTTTGGAAGCTACTCCCATACAGGGAAATATCTTACATAGCTGGTTTTTCGGATGAGCTTTGTTAGTACTCGGCTGGGTGGCCACTTGTTATAGCCAGGATTTGTTGTCTGCCACTTAGGATAGCGTGACCACTCCTAGGAACTGGGCTGAAGGATAGCAACTTCATCCCAACCTTCAAAAGCCTAGAAACGGACCCATGTCATTCAGTAGCGAGTGTGCCCAGCCACGATCTACTGACTGCCAGATACATATTTAATTGCAAAGTGTATAGTGGCGCAATAGATCTTTCTGAAAACAGGGTTAGGACACCCCCCCCCCCGTTCTATTTATTGGCTTACATTCGAATGAATATACAGCTGCCAACGCAGTCATCCCTTAATATCTCGATATCTTGGAATTTTATTCAGACTTAGAATGGTCCATCCATTAGATTGGCGAGATTTCCATTTTAGATTCATGGTAGATCATGCTGATATATTTTATTTTTTGTTTCAGAGGACACGATACTTAGTACTTACTCAATTGTAATATCGCTTTTCCGACTTCAATGGAAAAACAATGAGCAAACGCCAGCTTTCGGATTAACATCGCTTCATATAAAATAAAACCGTGTGTATGTCCTTAGACAACACTTTCCGTCACATTTTCTTCGTAATATTTTCATAATGACCAAATTTCATTTGTTTTTTTTCTAATTTTTTGGTCATCTGTTCCAATGAATTGATTAACGTAATTTTCTAGTTCTGGAAATCACATTATTTCATACAAATCTACGAATAACACGTATTTTCTCTTACTTAAAGAAAGAGAAGGATCTAAATTTATTTGTGGGGATGCAGAGGTGGGGGAATAGTTGTGAAAATAAATGGCCGATAACGAATGAAAGCGTTAACCGTAAATCGTATTCTTCTTCAATGATATTACAGTCGGGATGTTGCAGCATGACCGCGTGCATGAAAAATTTCTTTTGGGTCGCTGACAATGTGGAACCAACAAGAATGAGGATTCTTCAACACAACAGGTGCACTTGTCTAGAGTAAAGAACACGACTGGCTAATAACTCCCTCGAATTTTATGACCAGTGAGGTATTTAATCCCTTGTAAACAAGGCTTGTTTTCAGAAACCGAAAGATTTTATAGTGGTAAAGTGCGAGAGGGCATTTTACTGCTCTTAATTTCCGGGACGACAATTTCCTCTATTTGTGTAGGAAGACTTTACCTCGCAAATAACTGTTACTTCATTTCTAGGCTTCGCTTGAGACTTTTTATGATTAGTCCCCTGAGGTGAGAGTTTTTTATTTTTTATCTCTGCGAAATTTGATGTACTTAATAACTGTAATAACTTAATTTACATTTTTTTAATACAATCTAATAATCGTAAATCAAATACTTTTCGTAATTTTTTTCTAGTAAAAAACCAGTAAATTATTTTGTTTGCCATGTACAGATCAGACACCTAAGATTTGCCGAACTTCATAATTATTTCTTATTTCCATCTGATATATATTTCGTCAGTAAGTCAAGATCCTCCTGTATTTAAGCCAGTACATAGTAGTCAACTTTGCCTCTGATTTTTTTCATCAGTTTTTCTTCCTTCTTACTTATTCTTTGACAGTGTTTCTTGTTTGAATTGTATTTGATTTTTTTTTTGATAAGGATAATTTATAGAAAAACAAGTTAAAAGTTATTAGGACAATCTTAGCTAATAACTCAAGGATGGATCTTAAGAGCAAAAGTAATTTCCAAATTTAAAATTTCTATTAGAACTGTATATAAACATTTTAAAAATTCCATTGCAGCATTCACCTATATCTTGCATGCAATTTCGCTTTTTTCTAAAAGTAACCTAATCGAATTCGTATTCTGTTTACAATTAATCTTTTATCCCCCGTGCATGCAGTTACATTTTTCTCTTTGCGCGAATTCTGTTATCAAACATTCTATAAAAATATCAATTAGTCAGAGAGACAACATCTATATAAAAAACCTACTTGTAACACAAACCAGTTCAGATCCTTTTACATTATACCACTACGTACTCGTACAACTGTTTCAAAACAAAACCCGTATCCTTTCCCAGACTCGTATAAATTTACTCTGGTCTTCCATTGTCAAAGTTTTTGTTCTCTATTTAAATTTCTAAGTTCATATTTGTTATGCTTCTACAGCAATAGGAATAATATAAGCTTTGACCATATGAATATCCATTCATAAGGAATTTGATTTCAATCAAACACTCGAAAACATCCCTACCACATATTACTCCCTTCAACGTTTAATTATCTTCCTCATATCTTCAACAATAATTTTTGAAGTCCTTCCTAGATGGACGCTAACTTTTTAAACCCTTTAATCGTTCAGTTTGAGTTTTTATTTTGCTTTGTTTTAACAATCATTTAAAAGACTACATTTCTTTATGTAAGATTACATACTACACTGATAATGTGTTTCGATTTGCATCTTGCATTTTTAGTTTCCTTGTTGCTTATAATATTAATTTGTACTTAAATAAAAAAAAAAGAAAAAAAAAGTTTTTACACAAAACTCTTCCTTGAATACCTCATTCTTTACCTGGTATACATGGAAACATTTCTTCCATTTGCAGTGTAGTGCCACCTAATCTAATTTTTCCGTTAATTAAACTTCTCATATTACTATCCTACCTGGCATATTGTATATTCCTTTGTTATGACCAAAGGCGCACCTGCTATTACAATAAACCCACATTTGAACCTTTCATAATATTTGCTATATTTAAAATTAGTGGATTGCTCTTAATTTCTTCCATATCACACTTGGTCGTCTTAATTGCATTTACGTAATTCTCCTATCTAATTCAAGTACTTTTTGTCTTTACTTCAGATTCAATTAGTTTATAATTGAATATATCTTCGGACATGTGTAACTATGACATTCATAGAACTACTTTATCATTTTATCAGTATTTTTCTTATAACTTTTTATATTTAGATGTTTATTATAGATATATTCTTCCTTTAGAATAACCTAGCTCAATCCATAATACAATATCACGACATATTTTCCATGCGCATAACAAACGCATTCGTTTTCACAACTTCAATTCCTTCCATAGTAATTTTAAACCAAGAAATCCTAAGACTGGCATGCTATATTATACTAAGATATGCTAAAAATAACACGCTTGTAGGTTTGACACATTCTCATTGTTTTCCTGAAACAGCTAGATCTGCCACCTACCTTGCTTCACACCTTACTATCAGAACAGACAATTGGTCGTCAACATTTACTGTTCCAGCAGTAAGGCGCATAGTTATAGTAGGGAACATGTTGAACAACTGGCGTATGATCTTGAGTACAAGTCTCCATTTGATTTGAAACTGCTTTCCTTTAGAGTGAATAAGTTGATTCTTCTATTTATGTAAGTTTTGTCATGTTAGATACAGTAGTTCTAGTCTTTATGCCTTATATAAAGTTCATATCCTATGGTAGCAATGTTTTAAGGTAAACCTATTGCATCACCTCCTGTATTACATGGGTAAACTGTATTTTAGGATAGAACCTTTGGCAGGTCATCTTGCTTGCTTCCAACTGGGATGAGTTTAGTGTGAATTATTGAATTCTTGATATTATTGGGATATGGCTTATATTGATGCTTCTCCTTAGTTGGTGGTGGTCACCATTAATCAGGAATGGACTATGGGAATCCACTTTTGCAGCTTTCAATAGATAAATAATGAAATCCTACAAAAATTTTAGATAACTTTATAAGATTTACAGCACATCTTTTACACGTTAAGTAAATTTTAGGCAAAGTACAAAGAAAACCCCTGACAACTGTTTCCTTTAGTGCCGTGAGAAGTCAAGCCTATACAATTATTGCTGTGGTACCTTTAATTTGACCATGTTCTAGGGATCTTAGTTCTTGTCTCGTACAATATATAACCAACTCTAGATGTTAGTGGTAGTGGCAGATATCCATTATTTTCGTAGAAATACTAATAAACAATGAAGAAGATGATTTAAAACATTACTACAGATTTGGAATAAGCTTTCTGTTGGTGCTGGTTCTCTTGTTGAAAATTTGGCTGTTAGATTCGTTAACTGTTGATGGGGTTTAAAATGCTCAAAGGGTTGGTTGTGCTCCTAGAGAGAATGGGGAAAGGTCAATGGCCATTAACATATACAACCCAAGTTCGTCTTTTAGCATCAAAACAGAATAAAAGGGAACTCTTTTCCTTTCCCTCAAGGTTCAAGACACAAAGGAACCAGATTGTCAGTGTTTCTTGTGGTAATAAAAAACATGGTACGTTAACTGAAGCCGAAAAGTAATGGGGTGTATGATGCCAACATCCGTTGTGCCTCCAAACAACAATGTAAGTTTGTGTATTGTGGTGAAAGGTACTCCACGTCATAACTCCAGGGTGTTTACCAACAGGAAAGGGGGATTTATACCATTAAAGTAATCGACAAATTACATATTAGTAACCAATACAAAATTATGATGAAATTTCAGAACAGGATTCACATCTGCCAGGATTATTTTATTTTTTTTGTCGCACGAGTATTCTTTGTTGTGAAAGCTTGCTAGGCAATTTTATGGACCTGTGGATTCGATACTTTCGAAAGTTATCAATGACTCCATTATAGTGTTCCTTCAACGTTACCCACCATAATGAAATTTCGATGACAATGTTAGGATTTGGAGAATATCCTGTGCAATGATTCCTCGGTATTCATGTTTGTTAGTCGTTATATCCTCAATAAAAGCAATGTTTAATACAGTGAAACCCACCTCAGTTCCAGATTGTAACATCCTTTTCTTATAAATAGGTAAGCCGTTAACTTAAACAACCTTATCTTCTCCATCATCAGGCTCAACATCATACAGTATTCTAGAAATTTTTTTCCAGCTGGGACTAGATTGTGGACTGGTCTTCCTAATCTTGCAGTTGAATCGGTCAAACTTCAGAAAATAAAAATTTGTACCAGACGTTTTTATTTTTAACAGGTTGACAAAGGTTTTTCTTAATAGATTATATATGACATGTATTTAACGTTATTATTGATCCTAAAATATTTTTTTTTTTTATTCATTACTTTTCATATATAGATTACTCATTTCCTTATATCCTTTCTTCACTGG
>NC_090727.1:144091314-144093814 GCF_036898095.1 Palaemon carinicauda | reverse complement strand
GAGTTTAATTAAACCTGCGAATCACGCAGATTGTATGTTTGTAAGCTCTCCTACTCGCAGAAACATCAGAATGAGGGGGCTTAAAGGGACCCGATTACTACAGCATATTATTCTGTAGTATGATTGTTCCCTAAGCATGGTATTTGTAGTATGCTCAAGCTTTGCGTGTAAATGAAAGGCTGGCTGAGCAGCAGGTGCATTTACTCAACATCAAAATGTCTTGCGAGGACATTCCAAAACAACGCCACACTTTGTATTTACTGTACTATGTACGGAATCCGCTATAGTATGGAATCTATTATTCCCATGTAACAAGAAATGTATGCGAGACACAGCCCGATAATAGTTATTGAAATTGTTTTGACTGATTGCTCTGGTTTGTTCTTACATTAAATAATTGTAGTGCATTCGTAACTACTTGGAGCCTGTAATGCAATTTAGTGCGCACTAGAGATAGAAAGACATTGGGGTCGAAGGAAGGAAGATAATTAAACAATGTTAGAAAGAAGAAGTAATTTTAAATCGGAAATTCTCCGTGAAAATATACTGTTCTCAACAGTATTTCAGTAAAATACAAGCGACCGTAATTTTACCTTAACTTTGATATTATCTTTTACGGGGTGGTGACCGTGATATTACTCCTTTTCGTCAATGTATCCGTTTTCAAAACGGTAAAAATCCAGGAATAAATGTTGCCAGATATTACCGTTTTCTAAATGCAAATTTTTAACAAACAAAAAAATATACTGCTTTAAGGTAAAACTGAAAAGGTGTTACCTAAGCATAATCCACTCGAAGATTTAGTGGAAAGAAATTAATTCTCTCTCTCTCTCTCTCTCTCTCTCTCTCTCTCTCTCTCTCTCTCTCTCTCTCTCTCTCTCTCTCTCTCTCTCTCTCAATTGTAGAACTTGGGTTCAGACTGTAGTGAAATGCCCTGTATTTTTCCTGACAATATCTAAAGTAAAACAATTTACTCTCCCTCGTGCGTGAACGCTTAGCAGATTAAAAATGTTGATCCGGTCTAGTAGAATGTAATTGTCTGTTGAAATTACTAGCCCACAGGGGTGACTAGATATAAAATTCTACACCTGTGTTATAAGTTCCCATACAGGATTTTGAGGGCCTAGAATTTTCAAGCTAAAAAATGGAATTGAACTTTGGGTCTTTTGGTTGTCATTATTATTTTGTTTGAAGCGAGATATTATGTTTAGTCAGTTATGAATATTGTGAAAATAGATTAAACAACGAATTTCTAGTTAGAATTTATCTTTAATAAATTTTCACAGTACCTCTGATTTGTCATCGCAAAATATGTGAATAAAGGGGAATGGGCTGGGACTTAGCCAATACTTTTATAATTTCTTAAATATAATTTTTCGAATTTTGCTATTTTTCCTCCATTTCATGGTAGAGATATCTAATTTGAAACGTCGTCTAATATACCCAAAAACATTTTATTGCATACCTGCAAATTAAACAAGCTTCCAATCTAATTTGGAATATGCTATTCATAGGCGACACTTCTTGGTAGAGATATCTGAATAGGAACTTTAAGATTCCTCTAATGTTCTTGGTGTATCTCTGCAAATCAAAGAAGCTTGTAATCCGTGCCATCTTTGGCCTGCAAACGCAATTGCAACACGACGGTTCGTTATGGCAGCACACAAGCCCCAGGTAAACAAGAAGCTCCCTGGCATATCACGTGGCGTTATAGTTCTCTGCCGCTCCTTTACCTTACGAGAATAATTCTGTTTCATTACTCTGAAGAGGCGAATGAGTCAGACAACAAACTGCTGTGATCACTGTTCTTAATCTGCAACTGTTTTTTTTTTATATTTATATATACATATGAATAAATTTAATTATTTTTGTTTCGGTATCAGCCTCATACAGGACGGAGTAATCTCATATACAAACGGAGATTTCGTTGAGGAATTCGTTAGATTCAAACGACCACGGCGGCACCCTTTGTTATGAACAATTTGTTGTTATGGCGAAAGTCATAAAGAGCTTCAGTCAACAGGAACAACTCGGACATCTGGGGATCTACCGTCATCATTATTAGTCCTAGTAATAATTGTGTGTTGCTGCGACACCTTTAATGAATATCTCGTGCTCTTAAATTCTCTCTCTCTCTCTCTCTCTCTCTCTCTCTCTCTCTCTCTCTCTCTCTCTCTCTCTCTCTCTCTCTCGATTGTAGAACGAAATAAATTGTGGTTCACTGTCGTTTGTAAGTGACTAAGATTATAAATTTATAATAAGTTATATGTAATGATTTTCATATTAAATATTTAGTTTCTTTACTTGCATTATCACTACTAAATCTGAATATTAACATGATTCATCGAGATTATTACAAAAAAAAGTTTGTATATCTCATAGTAACTCTCTCTCTCTCTCTCTCTCTCTCTCTCCTCTCTCTCTCTCTCTCTCTCTCTCTCTCTCTCCTCTCTCTCTCTCTCTCTCATTAGGTGAGTACCATTGCGATTCGATACCGTTG
>NC_090727.1:144083814-144086314 GCF_036898095.1 Palaemon carinicauda | reverse complement strand
TAGTAAGATATGTGCTGTAGTTTGGAAAAAAACGAAGTGTTCATGGATGTAAGGTGAGAGTTTTTGGAAGATGGGTAAATTAACTGTCTGTTTGTTGAGTATATTAAGCAAAAAAAAAATTAGAATAAATGTTGATATACATATAAGTAATGGCAAAATTTTTAGCTCAGGCGAAATGATAGCCCTGCCATCTATATTAACATTCATCTCAATAATTCTCATATCAGCTATTATTTTTCTTAGTCTTGAAGACACTTTCTAACTTTGTTAGCAGTTTTTGATATTTGTTTCATCGCCAAACATAAATCTTTTTACATTACATTCAGTATATTATTTTCTTATTCCACAACTTTGCATCGGCATCTTCCATTCTTTCTCTGACCTCTCGCACCACTCCATTCACAATGATGATGAACAGCTATAGAGACATAACACACCCTGTCGCATGACCACTTTAATACCAAACCAGTCACTCTATTATTTACTTATTCTAACAGAAACTTTGACTCCATCAAGAAATTTGTAACTGCAGCCAATGATATGTCTTATATACTAATTATTTTCAATAGCCTTTATATTGTCTTCCTATCAATTTTATAATTTAATTTTCTTTCTGTTTATGACCAAATTTATACTTTGGTTATTAAACTTCCCACGCTATTTTCAAATAACAAAAGCTTAGAACACTCAAGTTCTTCCTTGTCAAAGCCTATATAATCCTTTCCCTATCACCCTTTCTGTTATTTATCTTATCAATCAAAATCCTACCATACCCTTGGTATACTTAGTAATACTGTCTCTCTGACATTCTTAGAACCGTCTTTATCAAAGATATGCAACTAAACAACAATTGCTCTTCTCTATTCCTTCAGAACATTCACCACATCCGTACCTACCTTAGGAACCATAGTCAGCCACCCAAATTTACAACAACCACCATGCTACACCTTATTCCTTTTAATCCCATTAATTCCTGGTCACTTCAGATCTTCAACCTCTGAACTGCCTTTCTTACATCCTCGACCTAAAGCCCTTTAGTAATGCTTTTAAGTAGTGTATCGCTCTGCTCTGCTTTTCTACTCTCCTCCATATTCAACAAATTTTCAAATTACTAATTCTATTGACTCAGGACAGAGTTTTCATTGGATAACATATTTCCACTTTCATATTTTATTCTGAGATGCATTTCCTTATTCACTTTCCATCTGCTTTTATTTCCTCATAGAAATGCTTTATATTCGCAAAATTATTATTCACTTTCTCCGTCTTTTTTTTTTTTCATATTACTGTCCACAGTTTCTCTTTCACATTATTCTTGACTGCACTATCCATATCTTTGGGTCATACATGCTTTTTTGTTTACCATAAAACTACAGCACTTACATTCTCTTTTTCCTTGACCATGAATATTCTTTGCCATTCCCACCACTTATTATTGTTATTCCCTATTGCCGCCCTCTTATACTCACAAGCACTCCCAGTTATAGCCAAGACACAACATAATTTCACAAACTCTTCATATACTCCTTCCCTCTCTATTTATTTAGCACAAGCAGGCAGTTCATCCTTCCATACCTTATCACTCTTCTCACATTATTCACATCCTCTCCTACTTATTTCTACCTTAACCTTTGCTTCAACCAAATAATGATTAGCTATACCTCCAGCTCACCATTTCATCTGGAAACTTACTTTTCTATCCGCTCTGCTCTAATAAAATATAACTTTTTTTTTTCTTACCATAGTCTCTATTTCAATTATACATTTAGATATTTGAATTTACTCCAGTAATTCCATACCAACCAACAGCGCCATAGTCAGACTGGCATAAACAGACATACAGCCAGTCTCTGTGAGAAGAAAAAGGAATGGATTTTTATTACATTGAAAAACTGAATATTAAGCAAAACACTTCATGAACTATATTCTTCCTCAATCTAGTGTCATGTTAGTATTTGTTTAAACTTGTAAAGAATTATTGGCTCAATAAAACAAACAAATATCATCGAAATAGTGCTATAAATTGTAAATTTCATAATGTTCTGAATAAGAGCTTTTTATATATTATGCACGAACTGTTAATTATAAATCGTCCATTAAATATAGATGCACACAGTTTATTCATTAAGGTTGATGAAGGAAAATATAAGCGGTGGGTTTAAAAACACACTCGACGAAAATAAAGCGTTAGTGCCTGCACTATTTCCCCTTATCTTACCCTCTATGTATCTCTTCCAGTCTCCCCTCATCCCTCATGGTCAAACGTGCAATATTGATAATGCGACTCATCTGGAAAAAGGCATACCACATGGAAGGTGCCATGCATAATGGACGACATTTTGATCTTATGTACTGCCAGATAACATATGAAATGGGAAACATGCACATCTCCTTGTCTATGTAATTCACTCATGACATCTGACCTGGGAGGTGGGGCTGCTGTTGGGTGATCTGATCATCAGCACGCCTGCCTAAGGGGGAAAGCAGCCAGTCCGAGCGT
>NC_090727.1:144066314-144078814 GCF_036898095.1 Palaemon carinicauda | reverse complement strand
TGTGTTTACAATTTTTATCCATGATCTCAATCTTGCCATCTATATAAAATTCTTCATTGAAAGCGAGCCATCAACCATGTGAATCTACGGGGACTGTGAATTTCTTTTTAAAGTCGGGTACAGCATTCAGTAATATTTTTGTCAACCAGAGAGCATTTGGATTATGATTCTATCGGCAATATATTTTTCAGTAGCTGCAATGACATTAAATTCATTTTTTGACGTCTACCATATGGCTAGAATATGAAATAAAATTTAAAACTAAACGTTGAAATACAGTTAGGATGGTACAAGATATTTTAATTGGTTATTTACTTTACTTAGCTTGTTTTTTGTTAACCTATTAAATTTCCAATTACGTTTACTTAGGTTGGTCACATGATTTCAATGCCTGACTAACGGCTCTCAAGACAAACTTTACGCACAAAACTGAAAAATGACCACTAATGACGTGGTGGCCCTAAGAGGAGATGTAGTGACCAAGCCATGTCAATTACAAAATTCCACCAGATGACCTGGAAACTCTTACTAGCGGTCGTATGGTCTGGAGAATGATTCCTAACAATGTCATTGTCTTGGTGCAGGGTCTCACGGGGAGCTGCGCCTTATAAAGGTAGGAATTACACTCCAGAAATGAGGTTCCTACTGTTCCGAATCTTTATTTAACGTTTCCGACACGTGAAAAGGTATACAAGTCTGTGATTGTTCTGGTGAATCATATTGGTGTACACAAATGGTGGGAGTGTTCACGCTGCGTTTAACATCTATTGAGGAATTTGAATGTCGTCATACGTAACGATGAATTGATATTAGATTATATTACATTAAATTTTATTATATTATATAATATTATATTATATTATATACACTATACACACACACACACACACACACATATATATATATATATATATATATATATATATATATATATATATATATATATATATGATTGTGTGTGTGTGTTTCTGTGTGTGTATATCTGCAGAAATCACGACAGCTGACTCGTGATGAGCATAAAATATGTATAACTATATAACCACGAAATGAGAAGGTAAAAGGTTTGATTGTAGTTCGTACTTTCGTCTTATTGGGGACATCATCGGACTCACATTATGAGTTTTAGAATGATTGAAAACCGTATATGATTGTAACACTGAATGAGAAGTTTAGTTAAGGGAAAAGATAACGAGACTTGGATACTTAGGCAAGCAATGAAGGCATAGAGCAGAACGGGAGACAGAACTTTTGAGAGAATAAAAATGTGATTCATAGAGAAGTAAATGAAGTGAGGAAGGGTAATTGATTTTTGGGAAATTAATTATGATACTATGGAGATAGGCAATCTAAATTGTAAATATTTTTTTTTAATTGGGTTGAGGGGATTACATAGGAGATTTGTTAAGTCAGAGATTAGCAGAATAAAATGATGGTTGAGTGAATACTGTAAATGTTCTTTGATGAAAGTTGAAGACAAGGGAAATAAGGGACTGGAGAAAGAATAAAAGAAACACGTATGGAATTTATAGTGTATGTCTGAACGAGGACGAAGTTCAGATAGAAGTAGTAAGAGGAATAATGGTTTCATCTTATAATTTTGATAGTGACAGTTATGATAACAATAGGGAATAGCCATACTCAGTATACCAGGAAAGTATCATGGTAGAATTTAATGGAGAAAGTAAGACACAAGACAATGGTGTTGATAAGGGAAGAACAGTCGGGGTTTTAGCAAGGAAGATGATTTACAGATTGAATGTTTTTTTGTGAAATAAATGTAAAAAGAATGAAAGTCAGGGAAAAGACCAGTAAGAAGCATTTATGGTTTTAGTCAGAGCGTTTCATACAAAGTTGTGTGATAATAAGGTGACTGTTGAATGGCGTAGGGAAGGAATGCTGACAAAAAAAAAAGCTTGCAACACCAAAAAGTTGAGAATAAATGTAATTAAGAGTGAGGGTATGCGGATACATTGTAAACAGGAAGGTGGAGCAATGAATGTCAATATAACAGATGGAAGCTTTTTGGTTCGCTTAAGTATTCAGGAATAAATATAACAGATAGTGCAAGGATGAGATAAAATGTTGCACTGAAGGGAAGGACAGGTGCAGAGAAACAAAAGTTTAGTCGTAAAATAATTTATACCGCAAGAGCTTTAACATTTAATGAGAATTGCTAAGAGAAAATTTGCCTCACTCTTTCATTAATAGCTTAATCTCGGAGGAATCATTTTTGTAGTAAAACATCCACATCCTCAACCTTCGTCTCTCTCTCTCTCTCTCTCTCTCTCTCTCTCTCTCTCTCTCTCTCTCTCTCTCTCTCTCTCTCCCCGTGAATGCATATATATATATATATATATATATATATATATATATATATATATATATATATATATATATATATATATATATATGTGTGTGTGTGTGTGTGTGTGTGTTTTTTTTTATGTATAAATATATATGTGTGTTTATATATATATATATATATATATATATATATATATATATATATATATGTGTGTGTGTGTTTATATATATATATATATATATATATATATATATATATATATATATTTATATATATATATATATATATATATATATATATATATATATTTATATATATATATATATATATATATATATATATATATATATATATATATATATATATATATATATAAATACATACACATATATCACACACACATGCACGCGCACACATGCATGCCCACAAACACACACACGCACATATATATATATATACAGTGTATATACATATATATGTGTGTGTGCGTATGTATGTAGATAGATAGATAGACATATAGATAGATAAATATATTGAGCAATATTTTATTTGTAATGCTATTTATGTCCATTCAGATGTCTTCTCTAAATTTGTTTAACATTCACTTTCGGTGCGATTAAGAAACAGGAAAATTTATATGTAGTAAGTAGGCAGAACGAAATATCTAAGGAACCCAGTATGTAAATAGAAAAAAAGAAAGATATGACTAAAAGCTGAAACAAAGGAACTCACTTTGTCCCAGCATCTTTTGAAATCCCTTTTCATATACCTGCCTCAAATAATGGATAAGCTTTCGCCAGGTATAATTCCCCCTATTCTTCAATATTCTATGACACTGTGCTTTCGGCTCAATTATGTATAGCACGACATAGAATCGAAGCGAAGGGAATAAGAGTTACATTTTTATGGGAGTTGGGAATTCTGTGTCGAAAATTTCGACATTTTGATGGGGAACGACAGATTCCATTGTATACCTAACGTTTCTAATGTAAAATAAAACCATTGAAAAGGAAACTTACTTGCAAGTAGCATTGCTGATTTTATGGCTGTTTTAGTCAAGAATATATAGATATGGGACATATTTTTTGTAGGCGTGGTATGGGTGGGAAAGTGAAGATTCTATGGAGTCGATATCTTGCTAAAACATTCTCTTCAATGCTCATGACGTTTTCTGCGCATGAGGTTTCCCTTGATTCATCATATATCTACAGTATATACAGAATACACACACACGCATATATATATATATATATATATATATATACAGTATATATATATATATATATATATATATATATATATATATATATATATATATATATATATGCATATATATACAGTATATATATATATATATATATATATATATATATATATATATATATATATATATATATACAGTATATATATATATATATATATATATATATATATATATATATATATATATATATATATATATATGCTGCTATGTGTCTATATAAAAGTATGTATCTATAAATAATACACGTATGTATACATACATGCTACGCACACACACACATATATATATATATATATATATATATATATATATATATATATATATATATATATATATATATATATACATATATGTGTGTGCGTGTGATTGAGTGAGCTATATCATAAGTTACAGATGCACAAACTAATTTCTTTTACTCATGAATTTCAAACCGTAAATACCCATACTATCAAATTTATTTTACCTTGGGAATAACTGGAGTCAAAGCTAATCAAATATAAGTGCATCTACCATGGATAAAATTCGAACTTAAATTTCTTTGGTTTCATATAGAAATCACAGTGGCTAATCCATCTGGGCATTAAGAACTCTTAAGTCAATGGGATTCCTGTACCAGACCTTAACGGAATAAGTTTTAGTCCATAGGAAATAGATGGCCATGTCTTACATAATTATTGTTAGGTGTATGTAATCCTAAAGGTTAAATGAATTCAATAACGTGTTATTGGAGAATACATTAATATCTGTATGAGTATTTTGTCTGTAGGGAAGTCTTACATCATTAAATCCAATTCTTTCATCATTTTGCTCAATTATTTCCCGATAGTATATATTTCATAAATTATATTTCAGTCCCAAAATTTTCGGTTTCTTTAGTCCCTTTTCCTTATTACGTTAGTCCTCTTCCTTTTTTTTCTTCTTTTTAGCTATTTCTAATCTAATTTTGCCTCTTTTTGTTTCTTTTATTTTCCTAACATGCAGTTATGTTTTATACATGGTCTCTTCCATACCTACCAATTGCTAGGTAAGATTAAAATGTGTAAGTTTTTTTTTTTTTTTTTTTTTTTTATAGTTGTGCTCCCTTGATCGCATCCTATATTCCCGCATCTATCTTTACTAGGTATACTACATTTTATTCTACTCTTTCTTAAATTACACTGTGGTTAATGCATTAGTTTTCAAAAGTATTCCACTGATGTTGTGTCCATATTTGAGTCTGTGCATCTTCCAATCAATAGTCAAATTCCCTTCAAGAAGATTCTCATATACAGACTACCAAATCTTGCAGTGGTTTCCTTTCTCCATCTATATCAAAACAGTTTGTTTTCTCCTCACCAGTATCGTTCATTTTCCTTACCATTTTATTTTCCTTTCTAAATGGCCAGTATATTTTTTTTTAAACAGCACATGCTTAGCCATAAACTCACTTTCCTAGCATATCCTAAGTAGAGATTTTATGTCCTATTCCATCCTTGGCAATCAAAATTCACAATTCTCCTAATTTTTCTGTAGAGGTCTTTTATTTGCTTCTGCTTCATTAACAAGTTCTAAGGCCCAACTAGTATGCATCTTCTTACTCTTTATATTTCGGCAAAGAAAACCAAATTACCCATTGACAACCATGATTAATCTATTCTAACATCTATAATAGAAATCCAGGTTTTCTTTAAGCCCAATTTTTTTCGTTTATCGAAATTGGTGGCTATTCCCCAAGTCAGAGTATGCATATCTATGAATCTGCCTTGAATCTTATTCAACACAACTCATCATGAACTGTTTTATCCCGAATCTGTATGATTCATTTTTTTCGGGGGGATGATTGACTGAAAAGACAATCAAATTACAAATTCAGGATTTTGGTAAATATTTTAGAGTTCCTATTGCTGGGATTTTGTTAATACTCTAAAAAACATAGCAAATGTAATATGTAGGAAATCTTGGTTTTTATTAAGATTTTCTCAAGTATGATATGCCCCGGTTCTCATTCAGCTTTCTAGTTTGGATTTCCAATGTTTCTTCACTATTACATAACTGCAACTCCACATTAGTAACAATGATGGTATTAGGTCAAACGCTTGCGTAGTATTACCACTTGATGGCTCCTAAACTTATCTGATCTAAGCGTGACAATGCTTTAAATATTATATAAAGTATTTGGTGAGGGTTTTTTCCGTTATATAAAATCAATAATTATGATTATATGAACTCTATTAAGCGTTACCCACTTGTTTAGTTATATGATAGTACTGTACTATCAGTCGCCTTATGGAAGATTTTAAGTTTTGCAAACATTCCTGCTTAGCCACTGTTTCTAAGATAACATGTTTAAAAAAAAACAATTTATTTTTATTTGATTAAAACCAATTAGTATTAAAACCAAGAAATACACATTTATGAGCACATGTGCTCAGTTAGATAAATGTTGACTGCCCGCAGGCCATCTTATTTGGTGTTGAGTGTCCTCGCAGACGATTTATAACAGAAATGGAAAATATTTGGAACTTAATAATTTACAATTGAAAATGTAATACCTCTCCAATAAGAACGTCCAGCCAACTGCGATGGTCAGCGTTGTGAGAAAACGCCAACGTCTGTTGAATTCAAATGTTGGCTGTTCGACGGTGATTTTCTATGCGGGCAAATATTGCAACTATTGAAGGTTATGGTCAAGACAGCCAAAAGGTCTTCAAGGAGCTGGCGTTGTGTGTTATCAGGAATGAGATCTCGGATGCTGCGTCGGTCGGGCCAAGTCTGAGAGGAGGCCATTGTGGTGCCAGGCGCATCTCACAACGCTATTTGAAAACCTTGGCCACGGAATGCCTAACATAGTGGAACAGGTGACAAGTGTTCAGTTTTGTATAGAAATTTAAAAGGAGAAAAGGACGCACCTTCAGGATATTGCCAATATTCCGTGCCTCTCTCTCTCTCTCTCTCTCTCTCTCTCTCTCTCTCTCTCTCTCTCTCTCTCTCTCTCTCTCTCTCTCTCTCTCTCTCATATGTATATTATTTTGATGTTCTGTGAAAGGTACGGTTCACACTTTGTTCAAAGAGGAGCTGATATAATATTCCAGGACGGGTTTTCTTTTCCAAATGGAATTTAGAAATTTCCATACCTGCAAGAATTATTGTTGATCATTCGGTTGCAATATTGTTAAGTGGCATAAGCAAGCATTGGATTTATGTTAATCGAAAATATATTTCACATTTATCAGACAGGCATCCCAAACTAAAGGACTTTTTGTTGTTGTTGTTGCAATATTTGCTATCACTTTTTTTAATTACAAATGTCTTTGTTTAACTAGGTCATCTAATGTTTATCATTGTGTATTGAATTGGGTTTGCTGTCAATTGTGATGAATATTGTTGGATATGAAGGATTGATTTTATTTTATTTGAATTTATTGAGGGAATTACACAAAAGCGATACTAAAAAATTTAGAATATTTTCTACCATGATAAGTTAAATTACCCAAAATAGAAAATCTGATAGGACTAAAAGAGAAAGAGATTGATGTAAGACATTCGAATGATAAGATGCCATACTATAACTATTTATTTAGGGCTATTTTTGGCATTCCAAGAAAGAATATTTTTTTTTGCACTTTTTTAATTCCCTTTTAATTTTATTTTTTAGTGATTATTATCATTTGAAAATGTTCGCAAACATGATATCTACAGTGTTCTTTTAGAATATGTTGAATGTCTAAAAGAAGAGGAACTACTGAAAGAAATAATTCATTATAGTTTCTATTGTTTTTCTTTTATGGCCATTGCCCTTACCTATCACAGGCTCTACAGTGCAGCAAAAATGCTAACGACATTGGAAATAGAGATCGCTGAAAAATAGTGTTTCAAAAGTCTTTGCAAATGTTAATTTTCTCATTACCAGCACAATTGTAATGCAAATTTCATAATTCCGTCTCTTATGCAAGTTTATTTATATGATAGAATATTAACCGGGAACTATGGGATTAGGTCTTGTAAGAGAAGAAAGTAAAAATCAGGAAAAAAGAAAGCAGGGTTCGAATACCAAAACTTCCATATGCCAGTTTGCATTTTTTCCCTACTGCAGTTTTATCATTTTGCTTGATATCAGATCTATTGCGTAGGCTATGGAATCAATAATCATTGTTTGATATCAGATTTATTATGTAGGCTATGCAATCAATAAGTATTGTATGATATCAGATTTATTGTGTATGCTATGCAATCAATAAGTATTGTATGATATCAGATTCATTATGTAGGCTATGCAATCAATAAGTATTGTATGATATCAGAATTATTTTGTAGGCTATACAATCAATAAGTATTGTTTGATATCAGATTTATTTTTTAGACTATACAATCAATAAGTATTGTTTGATATCAGATTTATTTTGTAGGCTATGCAATCAATAAGTATTGTTTGATATCAGATTTATTTTGTAGGCTATACAATCAATAAGTATTGTTTGATATCAGATTAGTTATGTAAGCTATACAATCAATAAGTATTGTTTGATATCAGATTTGTTATGTAAGCTATACAATCAATAAGTATTGTTTGATATCAGATTTACTGTGTAGACTAGGCAATTAATAAGTATCATTTGATATCAGATTTATTATGTAAGCTATGCAGTCAATAAGTATATCTAAAAATTAGACTGAAATTAATGTCCAAATTGTATAAATCTTTTAGAGGCTTTGTTCTCTTGTTCAACTGTAATACTGTCCATATGCCTATTAAGAATATTATTTGGTGAAACAATTCTAGTTTCATATTGCTGAATTGTGTTATGATGTAATATTTACATAGATCTCACCAAATGTATCTTGTGGAAATCCTGAGGTCATAACGAATTTCTGTAGGAGGCAGAATTAATTCATCAATCTCTTTATCAATTTAACTATTTATTATCAAGGCATTTTTCGGTCAAAATTCCTGTTATTGTTACTTTATCGTTGTTAATGCTTTCATTTAATATGTAATCATGATAATGATTTATATCATTCAGAACATTGGTAAACAACGAAATAAATAGCATATGAATTAAATTAGCGATCTTAGAAATAATTCAGATCAAATACAGCAACAATGGTAAAGTATATTCTATATGAATTTCCTTGAATTGTTTGAGCACGAATAATTTTCCAAACCTGTGAAAAGTAGCTTAGCTGTAGGTTATTACTCTTATAATTACATAAATGGGCCATTCAAAATTGTCCGTGTGTCCTCCTGATTCACGCTGCTCCATTACAGTTTATGACAGACGACAACGGCAGCTTAACGAGTCAGGTCTTCCGTCACCTACAGGAGAAAGCCCTTCGAGTTTGTTTCCTATATATATATATATATATATATATATATATATATATATATATATATATATATATATATATATATATATATATATATATATATATATATATATATATATTGGATATTTTGGATTCATTATTTGTTATTTCTATATTTTCATTTCTTTTAAAATTAACAGTGCCCTTAATTCTTAAACCCGAGAAGGAAAGGTAAATGATTTTATTGTTTTAATAATATATAAAACTATGTTCTCAATCACTCTCCGTCAATAATTATGCATCAAAATAGTTTATAGGTGGTTAGATTTTATTACGAGTTGCGGAATGGTGGTAGGACGCTTTAGTGGAAAAAGCTTTATAAAAACTTTTACATTGCATTAGATGAATCAATTTCTCTTAAAATGGCATTTCAAAGATGTTCACGATTCTTACTGTAAAGCTTTGCTGTACGGCAGACTGGGTTGCATCGAAAGAATATTTGTTTGCTACTCATTACAGTGAATTTACCCATTCTCCTATGAATATCTTCTTTTATCATGTCGTTCGCATATTATTATATCCATTGTTTTGCCAGGCTGCTGAATATTTTAAGCTTTGTTTAAAGATTTTTGCCTGTTACAACAGTGAAATGTCATTTTCCGGGGGGTAGAAATGAGAGAGAGAGAGAGAGAGAGAGAGAGAGAGAGAGAGAGAGAAGAGGTTTGTATGTTTATGGTTGTATGTGTAAGTTATAGGGAGACCCTAAGCAATTGCCCGAAAAGGAAAGGAAATCAAGAATAAAGTCCGTCTTCCCTTAGTAAATCCTTAACTAGGGTTCTTCTACCTGGACTTGAAAGTCAGCAGGTCGTAATGAACTTCGGAAACTCCTGCATGGAGTTAGAATCCCCTTTTGCCCGTTACCCTCTGCGGTGCATCTGCATACGATGTGCATATACCCCTCGAGTCAGTCGCAGCCTTAGTTCCGCTCGGCTCTTCTTCACCTGCTCACTTCCAATTTACGAAGAATATGTAAATATTGAGTCCTTCAACGAATGCTCCATTTGATGAGGGTCATGTCGAGCTACATGAGAGAAAAGGACAGAGGAAATTAGAAGTTTTTTCAGACTTACTCGGGAGCTAATTGAACTTGTAGGATATATATATATATATATATATATATATATATATATATATATATATATATATATATATATACATACATATGTATATATGTATATATATATATATATATATATATATATATATATATATATATGTATATATATATAGATATATATATATATATATATATATATATATATATATATATATATATATATATATATATATATATATATAAGGTTTTGTTTGCTAACCTGTAAGGATTTTCTTGATTATCATGTGTTCTAATCTTAACTGGCTGACTGGTATCTTCATTAATTTATATATCAAGGGTATGAAAATACAAAGCAATCCGAAAAGCAATAAGATTCAATGTAAGGTACTATTCATTAATTATTTTTCATTTACAACTACTCTGATTTTGGTCATGTTCGCCAAATAGTTTATCTATCTGACAGGAAAAAAGTAATGCAGGAATTGATTCTTTCAGTATCTTAATTTTAGGAACTCAGGTAGAAGGTTAACTCACCGCTTTGTAAAATCATAAAAATTAGTTAAACAGTAACCACTGGCGGTAAAAGGGCAATGTTGATAGGTGTAGGATTAGGAAAGTCCTTGTAAACAAGACTTTTCCTATTAGCTAAGATGCTATCAGAAGATTTGATAAAGATTGATTTGAGGTGCACAGAGTTACGAGTACATATGCCATTGAACATTTCTTTCTTATCAATTCCCTCCAATGTAGACTACATAAATTTTGAGGACAGTGATTTGTACCGAAGTCACTTAGATCATGAATCATAGTTTGGTTCTCAGTTTCATAACCCCAATCTTTGATGAATCAAATCCCATTAAACGTTTGCAGCCTTATTACTCTAAATTGTACTAAATAAATTCAGAGTTGTATCTTAATCAATAATATTGTAATAATCCTGCGAATTCTTATGGGCCTTAGATTCAGATGTTGTTATGAAATATTGAAAAATATGATAATAATTTCAAATGTTAATATTCATGCTCAATCGTCAGCGCTTTCACGGGACGCTTACCGCAAGCGGTCGTCAACGCTAGTGCCAAAAATGCAGTCTTTGATAGCAGAAACGTAAAAGACGATATTGCAAAAATGTGAAGCATGCGTATAAAAGAATTTGTTCCTGTCATAAAGCCAAAGTTTGATAAGACTGTCTCGCTAGAATTTCAGAAGTAACCAGTAGTTATTCCTAAGCTCTATAAAATCTGATGATTTCCCTTCCTCGTATCTTACCAGACTCTAGTACTCTACAGAATCTGATATACTTTTTTTGGGATTAAAGTGAAATGCCTTTCAGTCCTGGCCCATTGCTGGTGTAAGATACTATTTTTTTTTTCAATTTGACGCTTATATAGACGCAAGCAAAGGATAGTTTTCTTTGTATCCTTGCGAACATTTTACTCATGGTAGATTTCAGCATTACGTACGGCTTTCTGGAATTATTAATGGAGATCTGAACACTGTCTCGCACGGTTAAAAAAACACCGTAATTTTAATCGGAAATCCTCCGAAAAAATGTACTGTTCTTGGTCGTATTTCAGTAAAATACAGGCGACCGTAATTTGTACCCTACTCTGTTATTATTTTTTTACCAGTTGGCAACCGTAATATCACTCCTTTACGTCAATATGTCCGTTTTTTAAAACGGTAAATGCTTGGCATCATATATTCCAGGATTTTTGCCGTTTTTTACGGCAATCTTTTAACAGTGCGCTTAAAAGACTATTGTCGTTTTTAACACTGTCTGATTGTTATCGTTTTCACGACAATGTAATATAAGTTGAAAACTTTGCTTTTCATACTCGAAAACACTTTGGATTTAGATGCACATAATTAGTCTTAAAAATATAAACCTGGCTGCGACTGTCAATTTAAAATAAAACTTTTATTTTTGTATGTCATAAGCACTTAACTTATTAGTACTTTAGTACTTTGTCCTGGTGGTAACGTCCTTGCCTGGTGATTGCCAGATTGGGGTTCGAGTCCCGCTCAAACTCGTTAGTTCCTTTGGTGGCTGCAACCTTACCATCCTTGTGATCTAAGGATGGGGGTTTTGGGGGAGCCTATAGGTCTATCTGCTGAGTCATCAGCAGCCATTACCTGGCCCTCCTTGGTACTAGCTTGGTTGGAGAGGGGCTTGACGCTGATCATATGTAATATGGTCACTCTCTAGGGCATTGTCCTGCTTGATAGGGCAATGTCACTGTCCCTTGCCTCTGCCATTCATGAGTGGTCTTTAAACCTTTAAACCACCTTCATAGTTTATTGATCGTGTGTTTAATCTTCCTCTTCGAAGTTTAACGCAAATAATATCCTTTTTTTAATATTCACGTCTTATGCAACAGATTGCATCCCGTATCAGGTGTTGAATTCAGCAGGTAAAAACGCTTTTTGACATATTTATTAAAAAGTGTAGTTGCAAAACTTTAATCCTTTCTATGTCCTTGCCTCCGTGTAGCAAAAGTCATGTACTAAATCAGCTGTTTCTCCCCTCG
>NC_090727.1:144053814-144058814 GCF_036898095.1 Palaemon carinicauda | reverse complement strand
GTTTGTATAATTGAATGTAATTATTTTGTATTATTAGTTTGTGTATCTCTCTCTCTCTCTCTCTCTCTCTCTCTCTCTCTCTCTCTCTCTCTCTCTCTCTATATATATATATATATATATATATATATAATATATATATATATATATATATATATATATATATATATACATACATACATACATACACACACACACACATATATATATATATATATATATATATATAGATAGATAGATAGATAGATCGATAGTTAAATAGATAGATAGATAGATAGATATATAGATCGATAGATAGATAGTTAGTTAGATAGATAGATAGATATATAGGTAGATAGATAGATGAAAAGAAAAAAAAACGAACAGATACATAGAAAGTTGATGAAAGGTTTCATCTCTTTAACAATTTTGTATGAGAAATGCTATTACTATTTACTTGCAATTGGATATTTTTTCCGTAATAAATGGAAAAATCATCCTATTCTGATTTTAATCCTTGCTACCAATTTTGTATGATGCTGTAGTAGTGAAGCATTCAGACCATTTTAATTGTTTTTTTTATTTAGTATGATTTCAATAATTGCTGATAGGAATATAAAATTAAAACCTTTGTACTGAGTTTATTTTGAAATATTAAAGATATTAATAGCTTTACCTTTCATAGCCATATGTACATATTTTTACTGATGTTTTAACATTCATAATATAAAAATAATGTTGAAGTTTTTATCGGCATTGAGAGAGAGAGAGAGAGAGAGAGAGAGAGAGAGAGAGAGAGAGAGAGAGAGAGATTTATGTCTTTCAATATTGTTGGTGTTTTATTAATATTTCTTATTAGTTTGCTAGATCTAAGTTTTATTAGGTAGGAAATTACACATAAACATATTTTTCAGGATATTAATTCTCTATACATATAATTTGGATAGTACTTTAGTAGAATTATTGATTTATAATTTACCTTGGACTAGGACCTATAATATTTTTAAGCTTTGATCAAATAAGGTGCAAGGTAGACAAAGGTATTTTTAGATGGCTTTTTTTTCTAGTTATAATTATGGTATTGAGTATTCATTATTCTTTTTAAGATTTATTCCAATCTGACCCCTTTACTAATGCAGACTTTTTCAGTAGTATATCGTACATTTCCAGTTTGTATATAGTTTTTATTTTTACTTAAGATTAATTTTGAATTGCCATAAAAACGCCAGGAATACATTATTTCTTAATATGTTTTATAATTTATAAGCCACATAACTATAAATAAAAAGGATAATTACTCTTATTAAAGAAAATAATTCAGTGACACATAAGAGAATCTTCCTTTTGCTTTCTTTTGCTTTGGTATTCATAGCTCAAGAAATTTCATTTCCTTTAAAATTTGAGGCATTTTGATATGTTATCAAATACACGAAACTATTGGTAAATCGTCGTCAGTAAACTATGCTCACTCTTAGTATTACTAAAAGGTTGTTAGTGATAGTGAAATATTTATCTGTTATAATTTTTTATATGAAATTTGAAACTGCATATTGATGTGTAAAAAGGCCTATTATAAAATAGTAAATTGTTCACTGAGTTTCATAAGAAACTTAAATATTTGCTTGAAATTGGCCCATCACTCTATAAATATGAACAGAACTTCTGATGAATTTATTTCAATTTATTGTTTATTATACCTGGCTCAAGTTAATACCTTGAGAAAATAGTGTGTCTGTAAAGGGGCATCTGGGAGTTTTGGCATAGCCTGTGATTTGAATATATAGTAATTTTATTTTTGTTTAACTTTTAAATTTATTTTATTTTATATCGGAACAGTATTCTTTAGAATAAGGATACAATATAATTGAACAGCAACAAAAAATCACTAGTTGAATAAGATCCTCCTATTTTTTTGAGATATGCATACATATTCATGTATACTTATATATAAATACACAAATGGATACTGAGAAAGAAATTATTGTATAGATTTATTATAAATCAGAGATTCTGTACATAATTGGTAGTATGACGATATGAAAACATGCGTTCTATGAAGGCACAAACCTCTACTCAGACAGGTATGTGTATATTTATATGTATATACATACAGTATATATGTATTTGTAAGTATGAATGTAAAGGTATTATATATAAGTAAACATTTGAATATATATACATATAAATGAATACATGTATTTACAGATATATATGTATATATACTTATATATAAACATTATAATGTATATATACATTTTATATGCTATATTTAGCGTGAATACGATATTTATACAGTATACACACACATATATATGTATATATATATATATATATATATATATATATATATATATATATATACGTAAGTATATATATGTATATATATGTACATATATATATATATATATATATATATATATATATATATATATATATATATATATATATATATATATGTAAATATATATAATAATGAATAAGAAAGAGAAATAATGAAAAACTATAAAATTGAGAAGCTTTTATTTGTGCTACACGGGTAGACGTCTATGGAGAAGTGAGTACATTTCCCCTCTCCGATACAAGGTACTACACGCCAGTTCTCCCTCTTCCCCTCAGCATCCTCAGTCGTCTCCCCTCGACCCTCAGCGGGGTCCGTTGCCCCTCTAGAACTTCTCCGCCATTGCTGATGCTGCTGCGTGGAAAGGGAGAAAGAAAGAGAGTGAGATAGAGGGATAAAAAAGTGTTTTAGATTTACTATGTAACTACTTGAAGATTTTCATTTCTTCTGTGTATCTCAAAAGTTATCTTTATTTTTGTGAATATTTTCAGTGGATTACCTATCCTCATTTCAATTGCCGTTCCAGTCTGGACTTAACTTTGAGTGATACAGTAAAAGAATAGAAAATAATTATAAAGCTTCCTTGAAAAATCAGCTGCTGCAAAGTAAAATCAACATTACATTTATTTCATCTTAATTTGTAGAATATTTTTTCATCTCTCATTTAGTATTACCGACGCAAATAGTTGTCGTCTTGGCAGAGCATAATGGCGGCGATGGAGTCATCGGCGGACAGAGTTAGCGACGCTACGTTGGCTCTCCGATCCGATGGAAGCGTCGCTCAGCTTTTTTTTTTACATTTCTTTAAGGTATCTGGAAAAAGAAAAGATAGATTTATTTCTAATGAATTCCTGAAATAGGTATAATAAAGGATATTTTATTCTTTATATATTTTTTATGTGCCAGGAAAAAAGTTAGTTTATTTTGTAGATAATCTTTAGATAACTGAACTACAGTAAAAATAAAAAATATTTATATTCTCATGTCTGTAGAAATCCAATGTGTATTATTTATTCTGTCGTTCCTTAGCGATTTAATAAATACTTAAATATTTTAAGTATTTTTCCAAAGGATTTTTTTCTGCAAAATCGAAATAAATAATTTTGGATTTTACTTAGGATTTTTATTTACAATTGACAATTCATTCAAATTTCTGAGACAATGTAATTTTGAGTATTTATTCCACGTCACTAAATGTTGCAATACATATACATACATATAATACCCGTTGAAGAACATTTTCTTACCCTATTTTATGGCACTCTAATATCGAATTTTTATTTATATTGCACAATTATTTTAAAGCCACTTTACTATATATATAATATATATATATATATATATATATATATATATATATATATATATATATTTATATATATATATATATATATATATATATATATTTATTTGTATATATTTCAAATTGCATCACCCAAAATAAAATAACCCAAATTTATTCCATTGTAGAAAGTTAATTGTGTCCGTCTTTCGCTTATCGTTACAAACTACTTTTTTTCTTCTTTGTCTGAACATCTCGTTAAAAAATACGCTGTAAAATTTAATATGGGCTATTGATATTTCAAGATGACTGATAGAATAATAATAACTTTGTTGAGAGTTATTTATAAAATATGAAGAACATGCCAAAAAAAAAAAAATAACTTGCAGCTTACAGACGAAATAAAACTAAATAAAAAAAAAAGATCCAAAAGCTTATGCATCTCGAATTGAAGGCTTCAACAAAATATATTTGTTTATTTTTTCTGGACGAAAAATTTGAAATACAAAATTTTCAAATATGCATTTATTTTTATTCCTAACAATTGGAATCAGTTTTGTCATGTGTTTTGTTGTTGAAATAATTGATAGTCCCGTGCGGCGTAGATTTCTTTCCGCACCACCTCTTTAAACTTTCCGGAGGTATCCATTTGCTTGGCTTTTTATTTTTTTCCTTTTTTTTCTATTTATCCAGGATTAAGAATTCTCTGCTGTCCCTCTAAGTGATTCCTCTTAAAATACATTCATCCGTTATTGTTTATTTTTCCTGATAGAAGTCCAACGCTCAAAATAATACCATTCATCCGTTATTTTTTTTTTTTTTTTTTCGTGCGAGAAGTACAGTGCTCTAAATAATGCCATTCTTCCGTTAATGTTTATTTTTCTTTCTGAGAGAAGTTCAACGCTGAAAATAATGCCATTCATCCAGTATTGTTTATTTTTTTTAGAGAAGTCCAACGCTCTGAATAATATTATTTATCCGTTGTTTATTTTTTCCTTTCTAAAAGAAGTCCAGCGCTCAAAATAATGCCATTCATCCGTTATTTTTTTTTTCCTGTTAAAAGTCCAACTCTCGAAATAAGGAAAAGTTTGAATAGATACTTCGAGAATTTTTAATAGGCAGCGTTTATCGCATAATGACTGGTATTAGAAGTAATGGATAACTATGGCAAGGTTGGATTTCAAAGCACCAGAAAAGTTGCGTAGGCAATTAAGATCTACACGAGTATAGAAGAAATTGCATCTGATGCTCTCACTATATTATACTTTAAAAAAGGGGTAGTAATGTACATAACATTATGCATAGAACGGTTTCATGTTTGTTTTTTTAAGTTACATTGCGTATTAATTTTGAAATATATATATATATATATATATATATATGTGTGTGTGTGTGTGTGTGTGT
>NC_090727.1:144028814-144051314 GCF_036898095.1 Palaemon carinicauda | reverse complement strand
GGCGGTATGCAATTGTCTGGGGAAAGTTAGGATATAGGCTTTGCCTTCCATCGCTTCGACTTTCTGATTTTCCTCCGAACAAATACATCTGTTGGGGGGAGGTGGAGAGGCACAGGGGGGCGGGGGACGTGTGGGGTTGGAGGGATGCTCCCTTGGCATAGCACTGGGTGATCATTAAAGAAAACGTCCCGCTAAGGTACTTACGCCGAGGAATTACCTTTGTAAGTTGCCTTAGATTTGGGGAGCGGTCTCGAGCAGTCGCGGAATATTTCATAAAGGTTCTCTCTGCATTAAGAGGAAGTGACCCCCTTTTTTTACCTCTAAATGGGAGCTTTGCTTTCGATGATGGAGCGTCACTTTATTTGACATTTATCTCTCTCTCTCTCTCTCTCTCTCTCTCTCTCTCTCTCTCTCTCTCTCTCTCTCTCTCTCTCTCGCTCTCTCTCTCTCTCTAGCGTTCTTTCATTACTATTGATGTTTTCTTATGAGAATTAAATGATGACATTTGTTTGATAATGGTTCCATATCCTTTTGGCAAGGGAATATATGTACGTATGTATGTATGCATGCATGCATTATGTATGTATGTATGTATGCATGTATGTGAGGAAAAGTTTTGGCCTTTTCCTAAGGATAAGAATTTTCCCCAGTAAACTAAAAGACAATAATTTAATTTACTAAACGAGCAATTTTTTGTTTTTACTACAAAATATGTTAGTTTTTAATAATATTTTATGTAACAATAAATGCCAACTCTGCTGTCGAATTTTAAATTTATAATGTTCTGGAATAGTGAATCGTTAAGATATAAATGAAACCTTTCTCACCTGAGGTGTTTTTCGTCCGAGCCTCCCACCGGCTTATCATTAGAGACACTGATGTCGCCGGATCGAAAGTCTTGCCGCTTATATGCAAACATATCTGTAACGCGACTTCGCCCTGAGAATATTGTAAAATCCAACTCAAAACCGGAATTCCCGAAAACCGCTCTTGTTACGGTTCGGTGCAAATCTTCTGGGAATTTTGTAAAGCTGAAATATATGTGGAACATGGAAGAGGTTTAAGAGGCCTTTTGGGCATTCTATCAATACCGCATTGGTCCCTTGACTTCAGATATTAGGTAATACCTCCATCTCTGAGGCTAGATCGCGTTGTTCGTCTTATCTTGCATGTTCCAATCTCTGCTACTGCACTTTGCTACCTGAGGCTGGTAAGGGACCTACCTGTTATAATGAAAATT
Source organism: Palaemon carinicauda (assembly GCF_036898095.1). Lineage (NCBI taxonomy): Eukaryota > Metazoa > Arthropoda > Malacostraca > Decapoda > Palaemonidae > Palaemon > Palaemon carinicauda. Next base: position 144,050,074 of record NC_090727.1, on the reverse strand, counting down.
ATATATTAGATTCTTTTATCCAAACTTTTCACTACATAAATGTGGATCCTTGTCTATTGGCTTTTTAACTTATTTTTTTTTATAATTAATGTTTCAAGTATAAAAAAATTAATAATCATTCTTACTAAATTGTGTGATTTAGGGTGTATAGAAGTCCACATATTATTTTAATTTATTAGATAAAAAGTATGATAATTTCTATAATATCAAAAATTATTATAATAATCGTGATATTTATGATAATAAAGAGTGGCCCCTTACCAATTAAAACCTTTGCAAACGAATTTGAATCTAGTCTCAAACGTCTGGCTTCAAAGCTCGTAATTACAAATAACGGAGCCTTTTGAATAACAAGCGATGTAAAAAAAAAAATGACAAAAGAAGAAAGAGTTTCAAACTTTTTTTTTTTTGGGGGGGGGGGGATGTTTCTATATTAAATAAAAGACAGTAATCACAACATTTCTTCAACTGACAAAATCATCTTCACACTTATATCTTTATTTTATTGCTGTCAATATTATAAAAAACAATGCCTTCCCCGATATTATTTTAATCTTTCGTAGGTTATCCTTTTAATGCCCATTCTGCTAGTAGCATTATGTAGAGTTTCTTCTTTACTAATGTGTTTTTATACTGAAGGATAGATAGACTAAGATAAAAATAGCAAATTATCTATTTTTTTTTTTTTTTTTTTTTGAGGTATAGATTACGGTGTTGTTTTTGTATAGTTTGAAATCAATTGTTTTCTGAAATTTACATCACACGTATTTCTTTATAAACTTGAGAAAAAGTCTTCCTTTAGCTTTAAATACAATGATGTACATTCTTAAATTTAGACATAAATACGTCTATATGCATATGCAGTGTACTTGTGTATTGTCTGTCAATATTTACGTTCAGTTGAAATATCTGACCATTACATTTATTAAAATCAAATTAAAAACATTCTCCAAATGTAAAACGATATGTTTTATACAGACTGATTCCAAAGATGCCCCACCCCCTTTCCCTCTCTATCTCTTTCTCTATCTTCCCGGGCTTCATATGGTGTAAAAGGGGATATTTCATTCATAAACCATAAACGTTAATCTCGCAGCTTGCCACTAGTATTCCCGTTTGTTCTCGACAGTTAATTAAAAGAAATTCATAATCTATTCTATGCATCATGTGAAAAAAACGATAATCCTCCTAAGACCATCGCATTTCATTTGAATGAATGTTTAGTCGAATTTCTATTTAAATGGAAATTTCGTCCGTTCAAAAATGGAGTCCAGCGACAAGACCCGGGTTATGACAAGCCACTTGGTATTCGTTAATTTCGGCATTTTGGCCAGTGATCTGTATTCTAGTGCTTCGTTAATTTTTACGAATTAATCTGATCAGTGATTTCCATAATCTTATATTCTCTCGCGTCTTGCTCGTCTCTCCTCGAATTGGCACCATTCATGCCCGCTTGTTTTCTCCGTCTCCTTTCCTTTATGTCAGTATGATCGAAACGTCTTCCACCTGAATTAAAGTGTATTAGTTCGTGTGCCAATGGATTCTATAAGAGCATAGACGAGGCGTGCCAAGGGGTTAGCGTGGAGTGCCTACTTGCCTCCAAACCTTGCTCAATCGCGCGACCTTGGAGTTCCCCCTCTGCCATCTAGGCTATTGTGAGTGGTCGAAATTCCAAGCTAAGCCTCTGAATGGATGCCGTTTATCTAAGCTTTCCGTTCTTGCCGGTGGATGAGGAAATGGCACGATGTGGACGAGTGGGTCTAAGAGAGCGTCGCGGAGGAGTGGAGATGGGCTTTAGGGAGAAAGACGGGGAGGGCACGGAGGAGGCCAAGGAAAAGGAGGGGGGAGGGACCACAGAAGCCGTCTCTTGAGTCCTCCTTGCCGGCCCCTGCCGTCGTTTCCATTAGGAGGTACTACCAGGGGCCTTCTTAGGCTCTTGAAGACCGCAGCCGTGCGAGTATTCAGCAACGTCCAGGATTTCATATATCGCAGTTAAGGAGAACGTTTTGGATAGGGGTAGTAGGCCGGCAGGGGTAAGAGGAAGGAGGGTATTAATGATGCTACTAATGGAAGAGAAGAGGCACTGCTGGCACTAGGCGAGAGGTTTTCAATGCTTCAGGAGACTTTGGAGATGAGACTTGGCATCAACGGCTGAGATTCAGTGCTAGAAAGGCTCTTAGAGGGAGACGGCACATAGTAAGGTGTGGGCGAAGGGGAAACCCGAGGTACCCTCTCTTGGAAGCCGTGGAGGGGGAGTGGAAGGGGGATTTCGAGCACCATTGGCTCTCGTCCTCAACGGAGCCGGCTTGGATAATCTGAAGGACCCGAAGACGAGGGAAGGAATATCACGCCCCACTGTACTTATTGGGTTCGATTAGACATCCTGGTGTATTTATCAAGCTCTGATGGTTATAGTTTCATATATTCTGGCAGTTCAAATCACACACCTTCCTTTCTAAATGCATTCGCTTATTTGCACAGGAGTAATTACCGGTAACATGTGTGAACTGCTTAGATTGATATCTTCGCTCATGTGAGTAGTTTTTTTTTTCAATATTGATGTAGTTATTGTATTTTATAAACCGTACTAGGTCAGCCTCTTTGAGATATATTTTATTGTAATATTTATGCAGTTTTTCCTTACTTGTGGAACATTTCAATTAAGTACACACATTATATATACATATATATATACATATATATATATATATATATGTATATATATATATATATATATATATATATAGATATATATATATGTATGTATATATATATATATATATATATATATATATATATATATATATATATATATTGTTTTGTGCATCTATTCAAACATGAGATTTTGTTGATGTGAAGTTATATTTCTCATGAAAGCATATCATTCACAAAAGTAAAAAAATCCTTTCCAAATTTAGAACAGTAAATAATATCCCGCACTTAATTATACAAATCCATTAATCTAGATGGCTCAGGAATGTCTTCAAATACGATGCAAAAAGTTCGCAAAAAAGAACGATCCAATCTGAATTTATATCCTAATCGTCAACCTCGATAGTGACAGATAGATTGAGGCGAAGGCGAATTAATTACCCGTATATATGCCAGCCATCAGGCGACGGCAATCACTAACTTTAAAAGACGAAAACCTGATACGACTCCCGCGTGCATCTATCAGCAAATACTTCGCCAGCAGTCAGTATAACAACGGACACCAACTTCAGATTCGAATTCGCAAAGATTTATTAATGGAATATCAAGTACCTACCAATAGTAAGGGATTCTAAAACTAGGCTCTCCTTTTAAACTTGGGCTTGAGCTGCCTTGCCTCGTTTAGGTTATTGTGGGGTTCTGGGGGTAAGTGATGCTGGGAAGGGGTCTGGGAGATAGGAAGGAAGAGGGGAAGGGAGAGAGGGGGTGGGAGGGAGTGAGAGAGATGGGTGTGCGATGGGAATTGATACAGTTCCTCTCTGTCAATCAGAGTTTGGCGTTTTGCGAGAAAAAGTTCAGGGTCTCTTCCCATCCCTATAATTTGGAACGTGATCCACGAAAATGTTGGGCGACAACTCCATAAAAAAAAATTTATAGCTGTGGAAGTCTTCTCACTATACTTCCTATCTCCATCTGAGTTCCGGAATACAGTGCAAAGTCTTAATAAACCTGCCCCTTCTCCCCCCCCCCCTCCGTTTTGGAATTACTGCAGGCCCGAAGTATCTGCAAGCTCATTTGAATAGGTGGAATGTGATAAGCAAAGGTAAGGATATGACGCACGGCGGTCGGTAGAATAGACTCGGGAAGGGGGGGAGGGGAGGTTTTCCTCGCACCCAAAACAAAGAGAGAAGGGGATTTAAAACACCAGTCCTAGTTAGTGTATTGGTGGAAGACAAAGAGATGCGATGGAGGAGGGTCTTCTTGTAATTGTTTTAATTAGTAGGTGAAGTTAGTAAAATGTTTTATTTTTTAGATATTGTTATTTGAAAAACTGATGTGGAAAATAAATAGCTTCTTATGTTTGTATGATTGTTAGAATAAATAACTTACTTAAAATGAGACTCATAAATATATATATATATATATATATGTATATATATATATATAATTATATATATAATGTGTGTATATATATGTATGTATATATATATATATATATATATATGTATGCAAGTGAGAAGAAAGATATTTCCATGGTAAGCGTATAATCGGCAGTAAAATGTCGATGATCTCTCTCTCTCTCTCTCTCTCTCTCTCTCTCTCTCTCTCAGATATTCAGATAAACCTACTTGCCATTTACACACAATAGCATTTCTTCCCCTTTTTTCAAAATTGAAGTTTGTTAAGTAGACTCTAGAGTAAGACAAATGTAATTATACAAGGATCTACAAATTCCCAAATGTTTTTTTTTTTTTTTTTTTTTTTTTCACAGACACTAACTCATCCATTATTTTGTTTCTTATTTGCAAATAAACGTAACAAAACTAAGTCATTTCATTTTCAACAATAATATCAGTAGTAATAGTAATAAAATTGAATAATAATAACACGAATACGTACTTGAGAATTTTTTAAACAATAATAGTGAAAGTAAATGTTGTCAAATAAGTCATGTCTAAGCAGATAAAGTTAATGAATGAATACAGTTCAATACATAAAATGTAAAGAAAAAAAAATTTACCATATATGGGATGCGTTCTTACATTTAATAAAACCACGCTGTCTAAATTGAAATTGTACGCTTATATAAGCGAACTTATGCCATCTACGCTAAAAATCATCTACGTGAAATCTACGGTGCTCTTCCATAAAAATTCATTACTAAGGTATCGGAATATATAAGCAGTCATTTTGACACCAGTTTTCTTATTTTACAGTAAAAACGAACACACAGCATTTGTGTAAGTATGATGGTATGTTTAAATCCAAAGCACGGACAATAGAAAGGAACTTGTAGATCATTGTCAAGGTTGATTAACTCTCTCTCTCTCTCTCCCTCTCTCTCTCTCTCTCTCTCTCTCTCTCTCTCTCTCTCTTTCAATTATATATGCATAAATAAATATACATTGATATATATATATATATATATATATATATGAAGTACTTATTTATATACGCAAATTCATAAATACACATATATGTGTGTGTTTGCGTGTATGCACAAAATTTTAGAATAACCAATACGATGACCATACCATACTTCAGAATAATACTGTGTATAAAAATATGCTGTGAGGTATCCATTTTTTTATGACTCCAGAATCTTACCATGAATTTTGAAAGGTGATTAATGATATAGCAATAATCACAGCTATATTGTCACCTGTTTTTCTTCTGTGACTTAGGATATGTTTTAATTAATCATTGATGAAGTGTTTCTCAAAAAAAATGGTTGATTCATTTCAAAGACAAGAATGTGAAAATACCAGAAAAAAAAAGAATTTTTTTGTATATTAGTAATAGTTTTCTTTTAATCATTAAGATTTTTTTTTTTAAATAATTTTATTCATATATTTCTTTCCTTACAAGAAAAAAGGTATATGATTCAGAAGAAGATCTTACTTTACATTCCTCTAAATATCTCAGTTTTGCCGGGAACAGTTCGACGCGAGCGCAATAAAATGGCGGAAAAGGGCGCCTAACTTAGAAGTGCGAGGAGGCGTCTTGGTTGGGCAGCCTTGAATGCTCGCGAGAAGGTGGTCGGCCATCTTGTTGTATTGAAGACCTAGGCTCTGAAAACTCGACTCTCCCTCCCTCCTTCCAGCAGCAACGCCTCCTCCACCACCTCCTCCTCATCCTTCTCCCTCTTTCTCCACCTTTCCTTGCATAATTCATATCACTCCTTTGCCCCCTTTTCTTTCTTTGTCTTCTCTTTATTATCTCGGGATTTCTTATTTCCACTCTTTTCAAACATTAAAACGCTGTTTACGATTCCTATTTAGACGCGCTTGCCTCTCTCTCTTCAAGACCAGCGTGCTGGGAGATTAGGAGTTGTTAAGTATTGATTAATTTATCGGGTTTCATCATTTGCCTGCTCTCCGTCTTTACACTTCGTCCTCTGTTATGCTGAGAAACCTTCCCACCGAGGGACGCCCCTGTAAATACCGGTCGCATTTAATTCAGATAGGATTTTTTTTTCTATATAAATCTGATGCAGTAATTAATTTGTTTTTACTGAATGCGTAGGACGTAGATTATCGTCAGGTGATTGCAAGGAACCATTCATTTCATGAGAAAATTCAATTGATGGTTTGATAGATAATCCTTTGATTTGATATTGGTTGTTATTTGTTTATGAGGGTAATTGCAATGCTTATAATTTGATATTATTATTATTATTGGTATTGCTATTATTATTATTATTATTATTATTATTATTATTATTGTCATTATTATTAGTAATAGTAGTAGTAGTAGTAGTACAGGAGTAATAGTACTGAGTTGTATTAATTGCAAACGTCCTTTCTTTTGATTATCTGTATGCCATACTTACATTTATAGCTATACCTTGCTGCATTAGAAGTCGGATATTTTTTTTCTCAATCATTTGATTTGCAATATTTTTAGTGCTATATATATATATATATATATATATATATATTCTTTTTTTCAAATTAGTCATTGTTAGAAGTAAAATATCATCCAGTAACAGGGTCTATCCTTAAGGTTTGGAAACTTGTGCAAATGCTATCTATACTCATTGTTATTAAGAAATATAAAGAATAGTGTGTGACTTATATTAACTGGATACCACAGCTATATAACCTGCAGTTCAGTACCAGGGTCTTTCAGGTTTACACAATCATCGTATGGGTACCTGATGTTGCATTTTCTTATCCATCAAGATAGTTATGCACCAAATTTATTTGATTTTCTCCACTATCCTTACACAAAAGTATTCCTTAATTATAAGTTACAATTTATATAGACGTGAATAATCCATCAAGATAGTTGAGTACCAAATTTATTTGATTTTCTTTATTATCCTTATACAAAAGTGTTCCTTAATTGTAAGTTACAGTTTATGTAAACATGAATGATGAGTTTTAAGGAAGACAGCACAGGAGAGTGCATATTTATGTACGCATCTATTTATTCATAGTGTAAAGTGTAACATAGTGTCGCTTGTTACGCCTTGTAGTAATCAATTGATAATCGAGAATTATGTCATTAATGAGCAGAGAGGCAACGAAGTCTAATGAAATATGTACGCAAGTATGTTCTTATGCATTAATAAACGAAAATGTTATTATACAAATCCAGCCGTATCTAATATCTCCTAATTTATCCGTAATTTACTATTTGTAGTTAGCTGGCCCCGACTGTACATAAGTTGAGGCCAAACGTCACTTCACATTTTTTTACCTCTCTCGTACTTCAAAGATTTAAGTGAGCCGCTGGAGATTCGTTTCTACGTCGCGTTATTGAATGAAAAGCGAATAGCAACGGGATGAAAGTAATTAGAAGTTGATTACGAAATTACAGCGTAAATACTCATGTATCCTCTTGAGTCATATTTAAACATTATGAGTGCTCAGATATATCTGCGCGTGTGAATATGTTCAACTGTCGTGACATTCTTACACACACAAACTCACACGCATACACACACAAACACACCCATATGTATATATATATATATATATATATGTATATATACATATGTGTGTGTATGTGTGTGTGTGTGTGTGTGTAAAAATGTGTATGTATGCACGCAAGAAAACACTTATAATTTACATAGCCACTTGACAGAATAAATAAATATTACATAAACGTTGGTAGAGAAATGGATGATCTTATAGGAATTGTTAAAATAGCTTGGAAAGTAAATGCAGTTGCTATCTTTAGTAAATGCATAAACTCAAAATGCAAGTATGTAGATTAAAAAGGGTGCACATGCCAAAAGACCAAATAAGATAGGGTAACAAAGGGAAAGGATGGGGAAAGGTGCCTAACCCGTGGTAATAGGTAATATTGATAATAAAGAAAGGAATGACAGTAATTAACGGAGGGAATTACAAAAAAAAAATAACCAATTCTTTACTTGTTTCAGATACGTGTTTAAATAATATAATATGAAACCTCCCATGAATGAATGTCTTTGGTTAACGTACACTGTTAAAAAAAGCTCTAATTTTAATCGGAAATTCTCGTAGAAATACTGTATACCATTTTCAGCCATATTTCAGTAAATAAAGGCGACCGTAATTTCTACCCTACTTTGTTATGTTTTACGGGTTGGTGACCGTAATATCACTCCTTAACGTCAATATATCCGTTTTTAAAACGGTAAATGCCTGGCAACATTTAATCCAGAGTTTTTACCGTTTTTACAGCCAATTTTAACTGTAAGAAAGCCAAATAATGTATGACGTTAGTATATTTTGATGTATCATTAGAATAATAAAGAATATAATTTGTACGAAAGCAAAGCCACAAGGAATGAGAGCATAGGTTGTCGCATACAAACTGCCCAGATTTTCAAGGTAAGGTAAATGGAAGACACGGAGATTCATAATATACTGAATGTTGCCTTTATTAAGAGGAATGATGAATGAAGCATTGCTGTAAACATCTTTCTGAAATGAAGATGTATATGACGCAAATGCGTTTCAATTCAAATTTAGTGATATAAATAAACAAATAAGCTGCGTAATTGTTTTTAGAAGAAGAAAGTTCGAGTATCTTTTCCAATAATTATTAGGTATGGAAACATTTATTGTAGTCTGTAAAGAAAATGTGGATTTAGCTTACACACATTTGATAATAGTGAGAGATACAGGAGAGATGATACAGGAGAGAGAGAGAGAGAGAGAGAGAGAGAGAGAGAGAGAGAGAGAGAGAGAGAGAATTCACCTGGACAAAAATTGGACAAACGAAACACGTAAACAACAGCAAACATTTAAGAAATGTGTAACTGATATATGTATTTCGACAATAGACTCCTGCGTAGAGAAGGAAGCGAAGGATGGATAAAAGAGAAACCAGTAACAGCAGACTGAGAGAAATTGAGAGCAAGGGAAGTTGAGAGCGTCTCAGAATCTCATAGGGGACGATAATGAGTTGTCTCCTAATCTGATTATCACGGCATCCTTCACTGTCCAGAGGAGGAGTGACGGACAAATGAGAGGATGAGGACAGGAGGAAGAGCAAGAGGAGGAAAATGGAGATGAAGAGGAGGAGGAGGAGGAGAAGGAGGAGTAGGAATCGGCTCTGGCTGGAAAGGCTTGAGGAGGGGGAGGAGGAATGGTAGGAAAAGCATTTAGGAACGAAATGGCTGTGCAAGGCTCAAGACTCTTCGAGGAAAGGGAAAAGATGGCGAGGTGGTATGTGGCGTCGGGTACAACAGATCATGCGTAGGACGATCATTCGGGCAAAAGACGTGTTGAAAACATTATTAATACAAAAATGACGTAACGTCATATTGAATTAGTCGAGATTGAAATAGTAATTTCATGATGTAAACGTAAGAAAGGGTTTTTTGTTCCTGAAAACTAAAAACAAAGAGATAGAAGTAGAGTTGAAATAGGAAAAGAAATAGAATATATATTTCGTATTGTTTGAACTATGAAGAATGCTTAACGTTTTACATGTATTCAAAGCAACAAGTATTGCTCAGAATTACATGTCTAAATTGCATTTAAATAATTTTTCCTCTTTTGTAAGTGAGAGATATCTTGAAAAATTACAACCCACTTTTATATGTTATATAATAAATGTAGATGAATACCAATGAATAGTAACCACCTTTGTCTTGCGCGACGTGGGAAATAGTTTTTCAATTATCCTTTTAGACCATTATTCCTGTCAGTGTAAAAACTTACAAACGAACACATCATAAACGGTCACATAACACCACATGAAGATCTGCTACCATCCCTTTCCCATTTCCTCCCCCACTCCCTCCCATCTCTGTCTAAAACTCCAGTGTGAATCTGTCTATCGAAATGTGCCCCCTGATCGTCAGAAGAAGGTAAAAACCAGGTCACCAGCACCCCCGGGTCCTCCTCTTTCACTCCTATCCCCCCTCCCCTTGCTACGCCACAATGCCGGGTCATCTCTTGTGTTTAATAAGAGAGGTTGTCAGGTGTCAATCTTCGCATTTGCCCTCCCGGAAGGCAAGTGTCAGTTTTATGCTCTCACTGATGATGACTCCCTGCACCCACTCACCGCGATGGGGGCGCTTCAACATTTGTTGATAAAGCTTGGCACTATTTCTTTCCCACCTCTCTCTCTCTCTCTCTCTCTCTCTCTCCTCTCTCTCTCTCTCTCTCTCTCTTCTCTGGGTGACACGAACTATATTGATCCTTTTAATGTTTTCTATTTTTTATATTTCAATTTATTTCCATTTTAATATATATTCCACTTGATCCTTACCTAACTAAACGTTTTAACGATGCAATCATATATTAAGAAAAAATTGATATAATTTCCCTGTCTTTCGGTTTTATATATAAACAATTACTCTCAAAACCATTTGAAACAACGAAAGAAATGTTTTTTTTTATTGATTAGATGCCGCTTAGAAATTCTTCATCATATAAATGATTCGTGATTAATGATAGAGAGAGGTATATCAAACGTTCTGGACACCAGAGATATATCTCTGGTACCTTGAACGTTTGATTTTCAACTTTTGGAATATTGTTCTTGGGGTCTGTAAAAATGTTCGGTGTACTTTCATTTCACATAATTTCCAGCCTTGTTAATGAAAATGTTCTTGTCTTCAAAACAATAATTTTTTTGTGTTTGAAGTTTTTGTATGATATCAAGATAAGAATCGTTGTCAAAATATAGGCTTGGTATGTATACAAGTTTAATGCTGACATATCCCGTATTTTCAGTGTCAATCAATTAGAATTACCGGGGAATCCTAGTTTCTGGTAATGCATGCAAAACCTATGTTTACGAGTCTCACTTTCGTCACTTTCAGAAAAGGTCTTATTTATCATTCGGTTTGATTGACAGTTATAAAGCTAAGTTATGTTAAAATAGATTTAATATTTACTGCTAATAAAGTGACGCTCATTCATATTTTTTTTTTATTAGACTTTACTATTTAGCTAATAATCAGTACTATCATCATCATCATCATCATCATCTCCTCCTCCTTCGCCCATTGACGCAAAGGGCCTCGGTTAGATTTCGCCAGTCATCTCTATCTTGAGCTTTTAATTCAATAGTTCTCAATTCATCATCTACTTCGCGCTTCATAATTCTCAGCCATGTAGGCCTGGGTCTTCTAATTCTTCTAGTGCCTTGTGGAGCCCAGCTGAATGTTTGGTGAACTAATCTCTCTTGGGGAGTGGGAAGAGCATGCCTAAACCATTGCCATCTACCCCTCATCATGATCTCATCCACATAGGGTACTCGAGTAATCTCTCTTATAGTTTCATTTCTAATCATGTCCTGCCATTTAACTCCCAATATCCTTCTGAGGGCTTAGTTCTCAAATCTACTAAATCTATTGGAGATTATTTCATTGTCATACCATGACTCATGTCCATAGAGTAACACCGATCTCACTAAACTGATATATAGTCTGATTTTTATATGTACTATACTGATACTAAATTTTATAATAGAGCCATGCTAAAAAGAAAACAAAAAGAAAATGGTTGTTATGTAACCCAAAAGGAACTAATTGTATCTCATTTTAAATTATCTAAGTAAAGCGAGATGTTTTCTTCGTGAGATTTGAACCTAAAATTTTAAGAAAACATGATTAATGTTCATATTTTTTACGTTTGCAAATATCCACATATATTCTTAACATATATAGAAGTATATACTCTGTATATCCACGTAGACATAATGGTCCAATTATATTCGTTTCTGGACGTACACAGTTATGATAAACCTGGGAGCTTCTATTCTAATGATTTTTTATTCTCCGACTACTAATGAATAAACGACTTGAATGCCGCCTCCTTGGAAAACCGGGAGAGAAAATAGTCACTGGGAAATGTTGAATTATATTTCGAGATTTATTTGCAAATGGAAGAATGAATCATAAGCCGGAATAAACTTTGTCAGAGCAGAGCTCACGTCGTACAACTCTCATAGCAATACACAAGGATAAGATCCAAGCAAAACAAAACAAGTGGGGGTAATGTTTGCAAACTATTCCTCAGTTAGATTTCCACAAGAACTCACTAATTTGGAAACTCAGACAGACTCACGGAACTTCCTAATTATCAACGGATTTTAATTAACAAAAACATGATTAACCGTGTAGCTGGCTCTCTGGTTATCTTTGCTGGGTTTCCCTAACTTTCTTGTGCACTGGCAAAGTGTGATATGATGCTTACCCTGAGTATTTTTAAGAAACGTTTAAAAGCGAGGTGAATAATTCTAGACATAACAGCTAGTGGGCATGGGTATTTTCACTCTTTTCATGAAGGCTATGCACAGAATGAAGTTTGTTTTGTGGGAACACCATTAAAATGCTGCATTCTTTCGGATAAGCTAAATGTTAATGTTAAGTAATCTGTGGTTTGATTATCAGTGTGAACAACGTTATATTCGGTTGCTGTTAAAACTCGTGAGAAGAAAATGGAAGTACTGTCCAGACGATGCCGATAAGACAATGCCATGATTACACTGCCGTTAACTTTGTTTTGGTAAATCTAAATATCCATATATCTATCTATCTATCTGTCTATCTATCTATCTATCTATATATATATATATATATATATATATATATAATGTATAAAATTACCATCTTGGCAGCAATTAGATGGCTTCCATTCACTTTCTTGTTGTATCAATTAATTTTCCTCATTACTTCGTATTTCACAGTCACCATTGACTGCAGTTCGTTCTCTCCCGTGCAATGTTGCTCAGTCCCTCTCGCTCGCTCACGCCAGCCACAGTCATTCACTCCCTCAATCAGTCACTTCTTGGCGAAGATGTTTGAAGAACTAATGGTGTTAAAGGAGGGAGCGGTTGCCTTTTGAGGCATACTTCCATCACTTTATGAAGGAGTGTCATTAGACTAATTAACGGAGACGGTTATTAACGCCAAATTAGCATTCAGAGAAAGGGGAAAGGGAAGTCAGTGACATTAAGACAGAGAGAGAGAGAGAGAGAGAGAGAGACAATAAGACAGAGAGAGAGAGAGAGAGAGAGAGAGAGAGAGGGTCCTTCAGATGACAATAAAATAAAAGGACTAAAAGAGAGAGAGAGAGAGAGAGAGAGAGAGAGAGAGAGAGGGGGTCCTTCAGATGACAATAAAATAAAAGGACTAAAAGAGAGAGAGAGAGAGAGAGAGAGAGAGAGAGAGAGAGAGGAGAAGGGTCCCTCAGATGACAATAAAATAAAAAGACTAAAGGAGAGAGAGAGAGAGAGAGAGAGAGAGAGAGAGAGAGAGAGAGAATGCTTCAGATGACAATAAAATAAAAGGTTTCCAAGAGAGAGCGAGAGAGACAGAGAGACCCTTCAGATGTCAATAAGATAATAGCTGTCCGAAAGAGAGATAGTGGCCCTTCAGATGTGAATAAAATAAAAGCGAGAGAGAGAGAGAGAGAGAGAGAGAGAGAGAGAGAGAGAGAGAAGTGGTCAATAAAATAGTCTGTCGCAAAATCAATTCATTCTTTATTGTGTGTGAAGCTGTACAGCCGAATATTGTAAATCTTTTGCCTTATTGACCCATTAATTCCCAGTTTAAATGCAATTAAGGGTAGTTAGTGACCCCGATTGTTTCCTTTAATCATACCACGAAGCGTAATGCCATTTTTTATCCGCGCTTCATTAAAATTCAATAAGCTCACTCATTATCTCCATCTCTTTTTGTAACGGGATTTTCGGGAGCCAGTATTAATTTCGAATCATTGTGCATTAACCACGATGTAATTAGCAATCAATTACACCCTTTTCCTGTTTTCGGAAATTACTGTAAACAAATTCAGAGGGTAATTTTTCGCCCCCACGGATGAACGAGATCGTAATTACTATTTATATTCATCGTTGATAATGACCCGTTTTTAATTACCCTTTATTATGGAGCTTTTAATATGCAAATATCTCAAATCTGTTCTGATCCCTTGTGGAAGTCCACTGACATTTTTGAAGTATTTAAAATAGAAACCACTTTACGCTCAAAAGTTTTTGGCGCTTTAGAAAAACGAGTGTTAAAAGTTTTATTTATTCTTTTATTAACATTTCTTCATTGGGGGAAATGTTTTATTCAGTTCTAAGAAGTATTATCTGTTTTCTTTTTATCCGTATTTTTTTCTTCAATGCATAAAATATTATTCTTTTATGTCTTAGATCAAGCTATATTTTATCATTTTGTTTTCGCTTGATGATACTATGAATTTAGATATTGAGATATCCTCGTTGTCAGATTTATTACTTCTGTATATAATGCTCCCTTTATTTTTATTATTACAGTGCCCATACATTTAGCTTGAATTCCTTTTCCATACCGCGTTCTAGATTTTCTTTTATGTCTTTTAAGTGATTTCAAAATTTAGTCATTTGGCTTGAAGAAGATAACAGTTTTTTTTGCTTCTATTTTCCACATTTTCTTAAAATTCAATTCTTAATTATATATGTCTCATTGTCCTATTCCACGTCTTCTTATCATTCCACTGCTCTTTTTTTTTTATTGTTTTCCATAATATTATCAGTAACTTTCATCAAACCCTGTTATTTTTATATTTTTCTATATCTTTAGTGAATTAGAATTCACGCTACGATACTAACAATGAACGTCCAATTTTGTATATGGAAGTCTATGTATTTTTTCTTTTCTTTTGTTCATGACTTCTTTATCTGATCGAACTTTTAATTTCCTTATCGTTAGATAACAATTAAGCCATATATTTTCATCCACCTTCCTTTATTTACTTGTCCCAACTTTATGGCCTCACCATTCTGTAATTTATATTTATTGTTTATTAACGTCTTCCTATCTCCCAATGCCATTATTGATCACTTCCTATATTACTTCCCTATTATTTTATCTATCCATACCTTTATTCCCTCCCTTCTTCCATCTTTACCTCCATCTTGTGCGTGTCCCTCCATACCTTCTTCTTCACGTTCCGTATTATTCATCAATATCACCACCCAGGACTCCTCACAAACTTCCACCAGCATTGTTTTACCAAGATGTCTGTAGTTGACGTCCCAAAGTGAGTTTCGGAAGAACCCCCACGTAGCCTATCGACAACTTCGAGACCCTTATGTTAAAACCTCCTTCTCCTCCTCCCCCTCCTCCTCCTCCTCCTCCTCCTCCTCCTCGCCCCCCTCCTCTTTCTCTCCCCCACCTCTTTTTTCTTTGCCTTCAATTTCTTGTTGTTGTTGTTGTTATTGTTGTTGTTCCTCCTCCTTTCCCCATTCTTCTCCTTGTTCTTCGTTCACCTTTACCTCCGCTGCCTACCCGCTTTGATTGATGGAGCCATTCAACGAAACCTTTCTTCTTGTGAAGTATTTCGCCGTGTCTTATAAGAGCTCTCCGGTGATTGGTTGCGGCTTTTGGTGGAGACTGTTGCTTTATGTAGAGTTACCTTAGTGTGCAAAAGCCGTTCATAATTGGTCTCCATTGCAGCGTGTGCCTTATTTAACCTCTCCTTTAACTGACTGTTCATTTCCCTTTTGCTGCTCCTCGACTGGGGGTCTCGCATATGTCATCGGAAATTCAGACTTGCTTATTAGTTCATTTCAGAGAACTCTTTGTATGATGCTATTCAATAGGCATACTCTATTTTTGCTCCTGTATTTTAGAAATGCATCAAGTGTTTTGTAGATTGGTTTACTCTCAGCAACTAATTTTTCCCTTGGTGATTTATACTGGAAATGTCATCAAATATTCTTAGTTTTCTCCAGTTGCTAGAAAATACTTCATCGCTTGATCTTTTATTTTCTTATTTATAAACCACCTGAGTTATGATATTGGACTATGCAAAGCCTTTGTGGTAAGGCTAATTACTTAATTCAGGCTAGGAAAGTGTAACACTATGTCTAAAATATCAGACCAAGTCCCTGAATATACAGTAATCCGATTTATTGTTTCTTAGGCCGTAAATATATTGATAAGATTAGGAGAAATGAATAAAGGAAGTGTGAAAGAAAAAAGACATGCATGAAAAATATTTATCTTCAAGAATTTAACGGTTAAAATAACTTGGTAGTTAAAAGCCATTAGTTTGATGTTTTTTAACTTTAAGATTATACGCGAGCACCGGCGTGCAAGGCAAAATTATACTCAAGGTAGCTTAGTATTTGGTAATATCTATTTATGTATCTATCTATAGGTATGACTAGTCCATCTATCTATATATTTATATAACTATATATATGTATGTATACTTATATGTCTGTACGTTTGTGTATGCCTATGTATATATATATATATATATATATATATACTGTTTATATGTATGTATGTATGTATGTATGTATGTATGTATGTATTATGTTTACCTGAGTAGTGACATAGGTACCTGTTAGTTAACTTTGACCAGCATACTAATCCCTAAAGACTGTATGGCAAGTCCCTTTTGAGCCACCCTCTTTTTGGGGGAACGTGTGAAAAAAGGTGTTTGTGTTGGGCAGGTCGGGTGTTTTATACATACAATAATGCTTACATCAAGTTGTGGTTCTTACGTCTGTGTGAGTAGATGCTTATTACGGATTGTTGTCAAGCATTGTTAGGATTGAATAAATGACAGCATATGAAGGATCTCTCTCTCTCTCTCTCTCTCTCTCTCTCTCTCTCTCTCTCTCTCAACCGTGTGTTGCTTGATTGACACGCCTTTCCCTGTTACGTGAGTAACTGGAAATGTGCTCTGTTTAATGAGTAATGAGCTAAGCATATTGCCTCAAACTAGGGCTTAATTTGAAACGTTGGCATTCTGGCCCCTACAAACGAGTTCCGTATATTTCTTTCTATCTCCTACGGAGTTTTGAAGATGTCTAATAGTCATTAACAAGTTACAGGAAAATTTTTATGAAATATTCACATGAGAGGCTTAATGTGTAAGGGTCTCGATTTAATATTGATTTTGTTTAGAAGGGCGCGTATCTTGATGCCATTTTAGGGAATAAAGCATTTAGATTGACAATTAAACTTATTCATGGGAACAGCCAGTGCTGCAAGAGGTGTTAAATGGTTTACCTCATTATTTTGGAAATGAATATGAAATACATGGAGTTGTTAGACTGCAAAATAAAAATGATAAGTAGAATTGCAAATATATGTTGATGATTATGTGAATGAAGAGTGATATATAAGAAAAAGATAAAACCTATGGTGTGAAAGTATGACGCGAAACATGCTCATATACTAACAATTAGCCTGTAAACCTCAAGTACTCGATTGCCATATGAAATATATTGATGAATACGAAACGGAATTAAGAAGAGTCCCGAGTTGAGTTCATTACATAATCTAAATAAAAAATTTCGTTGCATACTGGTACCGTTAGTGTTAAATGACATTTTCTTTTTCAAATGTCCTCTGATGTAATGGATCCAGGCTTTTACGTATTTCCCATGCATTCTAAACATTGTATAGTGCAGCTTAGAAATGGATAATCCTCCATTGCAATTGATGTAAAAACTCTGTTTTGGATCAATGAAGAGATTAGGCTGTTGCATTTATGGCTGATATATTACCGCACAGAGTTATCACTAAAATCCGGTGTTTAGAAAGTGAATGTTGAATCCAATGATTATGATAAAAAGTAAACGATCCAGTCTGTGTGATTACTGTAGAAGTGTATGTACTTTAATATGATTGATATTTTTTAGACATGATTTATGATCTTTTTAAACTGGCACCGGCGAGATTTTATGTTAATAAAATTGTTTAATAAAGAGACTGTGTCTCCTTTCATAATGTTTTCAATTATATTATAAAGTTCCGATAAGGTTTGCCCGTCTAACTAATTGGGGGGAAGGATTTTTTCTATATCTGCCTCTTAAGTGATATCCGAAATAGTGAAATTTTCACCAAAAATATAGCTGAGAGGATATCCAACCTTTGAAATTTGGAAATGTAAGTGGATACCTTTGCTCAATGCATTTGATTTCTCTTCCCACAAAGTTGATTAATTGAAAAATGACTATAGAAAGACCACCGACATTTGTCTGTAAGAAACGTTTCGAATAAGACCTTGAAATTGGTCTTGAAGAAATTTATTTTCTCAACTGTCTTAAATGTCACTGTACAGAAGTAGGTGATAGTACCTACTTTAGTCCTTTTATTGAAGCTCTATACTAAATACTTGTATATTCATTCATGTTTACAATATTACTGTTGTATTTGGATTCCCATTTCTTTATTTACTCTATTAATAATTTTGAGGTATTGGTTATTTGGTAGCGTCTCTGCCTGGTGATCGCCAGTCGGGGGTTAGAGTCCCGCTCAAACTCGTTAGTGCCATTAGTGTCTGCAACCTTACCATCCTTGTGACCTAAGGTTGGGGGGTTTGGGGGAGCCTATAAGTCTATCTGTTGAGTCATCAGCAGCCACTGCCTGGCCCTCCCTGGTCCTAGCTTGGGTGGAGAGGAGGAATGGGCGCTGATCATATACTATATGGTCAGTCTCTAGGGCATTGTCCTGCTTGCTATGGCAATGTCACTGTCCCTTGCCTCTGCCATTCATGAGCGACCTTTAAACCTTTAAACCTTTGTCTCGAGAAAAGAAGATTTTTGAAGACCTTGACAATGCTTCTTATTTATGAGTGATTACCGAATTCAAAGTTGAGGAATAGAGGGTCTTCCCGCAGAAATCTCCTGACGCCTATCTGTTCTTTCCCACGTGATTCCTCTGTTTGTCCGTCTGTCTGACAGTCTATGCGCCTGTCCTTCCGACTGTCTCCCTTCCTACGTGTGCATAATTACCAAGGTGTCGAGTGCAGGAGTTTCCCAAGCAGGGCTGCATTCAAAATGTTGGCATTCCTGCTGGATGTAGATGGGGTTAATGACTTTTCTTGGCGGCTCCTTAATCTTAGAGTGACTGTTCAATATTGCATATTGCGTTGCACCAGAGAATCCATTTAAGACGTTTGGATGAGATGCTAGCGGGAACCATTGTCTGCTGGGCATTCTTCGAATTCTTTATGCGTCTGTTAAATTCTCCAATCCATTCTTTTTACACGGAATAAAGAAGAAAATAACAGCAGATTCAAAAGTTATTAAGAATTTAGTTCACGGATATGTAAAATGTTCTCAAATCTAATAAGCATTAGTATGTTATTATATACTCAGATTCGATAGAAAGATCAAATTCAATAGGTAATGTATTCTCAAATATATAGTTTTATATTTCTTGAAGCGTAAAGATTAAGTTTCAGATTAGTATGGTAATGAGATATCGATGAATTTTTTGTCATAACTAATATTTCTTTCTTTCAAAAATTAAGTGAAACAATTAACCTTGGGAGCAGAAAAACTTTGGTTTTCCAAACACAGATGTTTGGTGGTTTAAGGTAGCCAGAAAGATGAACAATAAGACATATGGTTTACAGATTCACCACCTGTTTCTTAAATACGTTAGTAGTTGACAATACAGATTCTTGAGGAAGAATAAGTATTTATGTTCTCTTATGGAATATGAATAGAGAGGTCGATATGTAAAGTTGGTGTTGATACATTACTTTGGTAAGTTATAAAAGTAAGGATAACTAATTAAAGAGTTGTTACAAAAAAAATAAAATAAAACATCAAGGGCACTATACATCTACTAAATGAATAAGTGATTTTTTTTGTGTTAAGATAGCGTAGATATCAACCATTTGAATTGTGTAAGCCACAGCTCAGAATATCACGGAATAATGGTGTAGATATTAGAATTGGTCAGATTTTCAAAAAGGGTAAAATCGACGCTAGTGTTGTTAGCATACTAATCTTTCCGATTTTTTTTTTTTTTTTTTTTTTTTTTTTTTTAATAAAAGACCAATAGTTCGAGTAATCCCTCATCGTAACCTTCTCCATATCTCAAGAAAGGAAAGAATCAAATGAATGAAGTCTAGTCCAAAAGAATCTATATGTACCGGAATTTGTCAGGAAGGATGTTAATAACTCGAAGAAAACAATTGTTCATACGGAATCATATTCCTTGTCAGTATTGTAAAAGTTACATGGATAACGAAGAAAAGAGCATTTCTGGATTTAAGTATAACATCAACATGATGATTATAAAGAAAGGGGTATAGATTAGTAAATAACTGTAGGCTATCAAATTGGACCATTAGCTACGTTTTACCCAAAACTAATTGTTTCAAACAAACTTATCATTAAAATGTTTCTACCCTACAATGAAACATATGCGTTGCAGTCTCCGTAGAAAGAATTTTCTTTGTGGCTTCTTACATGGCTATAGCATTTTAGTTTTCTTATATATATTCTTATATTTCAAGAAGTAAAGATACTGTGGTAACGGGACGAAGGTAATAACTTTTAAATGTATGAACGGTACAATTAAGTGGAATTAAGAGGGGTTTATGAATACTTTATATGAATACGTATTATATTTACCATAAATGAATATTTTTTATATCGATAGAATAGTATTAAGGTTTTTATACTATGCATGTGTATATATATATATATATATATATGTGTGTGTGTGTGTGTGTGTGTGTCTGTGTGTGTGTAGACAAAAAGAAAACAATTATATTACAGACGTAAATTTGAATACAGTTATCCTTTACCTCATTTAAAGATCACCTTTCGTGTATTATCGAATATCGTCTCTTAAGAATGGACAACTGACATAATTGTGTGTAGTAGTACCAAATCCGTGAAGTATTTTAGCTTCTTAACTCTCTCATTTCACTCATTAGTTCCAAGATTTCTGTCTCCTTCATTCATCATCGTTTCTCCTCCCCTTCTCTTCCTTACGTGTTTAATGACACTTTTTATCCCACATCTTGGTTCATAATCATACTTTTTTCTGTTCGTCTCCCCTTTCTCCGTTACCCTTTATTGTATTAAGTGATCGTTCTCTTTTATTTATTTTACTTTATTTCACACCTAAATTCCTTAGCTCCATTCATTCTGAGCTCTTAAGATCTCTGACCAATGTTTATTCTGTGGTTGGTATTAAGTTCTGCATCAAGTGTTCATTTTATGCTTCGTGGGAAGTTCTTTATTCTTTATATATTCTGGGAATCATGCTGTTCTTTGCGTTGCGTTCATGTTCTACGTTGTGGTAAGATCTTCATATCGAATTTGTTCTTTGCTTTGTATTCTGTGTTCTATTTCTTTTTTTTTGCCGTATTGTCTATGTTATCTAGTATATATATATATAT
>NC_090727.1:144021314-144023814 GCF_036898095.1 Palaemon carinicauda | reverse complement strand
TGGGGATTGGTGATGGTGGGAGTATTTAATCTGAAGGCTCACAACAAACCAACCCAGTATGAGGTGACCCTCACTAGTACAGTTTTGCTGATCACGACGATACACAAGCTATTTTACCACGTTATGTATGTATGTATGTATGTATGTGATGTTGGCATCTTATAATAGATACCAAAAACTAATAATAATGTCCTCAAGAAACGAATTCTTAAGAAACCTTCTACTAAACGTTCCTATTTAGGAGAAGCCCCCAGCATGGAGTTGTCATCACAAGCAGTGGCTTGTTTTTCAATAACATTTTTGATGGGGAAAACACTGATACTATTTCCATGTTGTAGAACTCTCACTATTTCTTTGCAAATATAATGAAAATCCTACTTTGCAATGATAAAGACGGTAGAAAATGAGAGAGAGAGAGAGAGAGAGAGAGAGAGAGAGAGAGAGAGAGGGGGTAGAGAGAGAGAGTTTAGGATAACTTGTTTACATGAAAGGTACCAATTATATTTTCCAAAAATCATTCCATGACCTAAACAGGTTCTTAGAATTCGTAATTATTAGTTATGTATCTTTAGGTCAATTGTCTTTTTTTTTTACGTGAGAAATATTAAAGAAACCGACACATTTTGTCCATTTCCCTATGTATAGGTCTTGGAGGTTTGCGCGAGGAGTATATTTCCATATGTATGTATATGCTAATGCTCTAATCTACATGAATATTCATCCTGTAAGGAAAAAATACATTCGCTCCCGAATCTCCTAAGAAATGAATTACGCTCAGTTGCATCACAAGCAGGACCTCAAGTCGAGCTTGTCTCTCGAGGGAAAGCATTCGAATACCAAGGACGACGAACGAGAAAAAAATTAGATTAGCTTCTTTAACCAACTCCTGAAACGAGTATGACTCGGAGAGGGGGATGGTGGCCCCTTGGTAAAGAGAGTGTGTGCGTGTACGTTTGTGAGCGTGTGTCTGTGTGTGTGTGAGAGAGAGAGAGAGAGAGAGAGAGAGAGAGAGAGAGAGAGCAGCGTAGGGACCAAAAGGGGCTGGCGGCTGATGAGGGGGTAGAAGAAGGTGGAGGAAGAGGCAGTAGAAGAAGAAGAAGGAGGAGGAGGAGGAGGAGGAAGTAGTGAGGAGGGTCTCACAAGGGTGGAGAGAGTCGGGAAATATGAGGATCGGAGGCAGAGGCGGAGGAGGAGGTGGAGGAAAGAGGTGGTCGGTTGAGAGGAGGAGGAGGAGGAGGTGGTTGTGGTGCTGGGTGTGGGGAGGAGAGACCTTACTTAGGGAGAGACGTCGAGTAGGAGGAGGAGGAAGCCAAGGGAGGGGGCATCTCAGGCGCCATTTTGTGTAGAAATGCTCAGTCTTGGAGGCCGAGCGAGCTAATGGATGCGTTGTGCTGATGGCCAAGACTTATATGATGAAATATGGATGGTGTTCTCGAGGAGCGGCCGCATTTAATTCATGCAGGACTTGTCGTCTCCTTTGGACTAGGATCTCGAGGTGGAGGTGCTGCTGGTATCCTTTCTCAACCGAGAGGAACATGTGAGCATCTTCGTGTGTGTGTGTGTGTCTCTGTCTGTCTGTTTTTCTGTATGCAAGTTTATATAAATATGTATAGATATGAGACATAGACAAATGGACGGACGGACTGACGGAGGGAGAGAGAGAAAGCGCGTAAGAGCGATCCTGTCTCCACGAAGATGCAAGCCTCCATAATTAAAGCCATACGATCGGGGATGAAACCCGACGCTAACGATATCTTCAATATATATGCAAGGGTGAAATCTATTGAAATTCAGGCGGCCATCTTGTATAAGCTGCAGAAGCATCTAAGGGGTCAGAGCCAGGATATAGCCCCAGGCCCCATGCAGGAAACCCGGGGTACGCCTTCATAATTAGATTGCCAGGAAGCTAGTGTTTCGACGAAATTGGATGCTAGATGTTTCAGAATTTCTCCTCTCTCTCTCTCTCTCTCTCTCTCTCTCTCTCTCTCTCTCTCTTTCTCTCTCTCTCTCTCTCTCTCTCTCTCATTACATTCTTTCAGAGTTTACTTTTCCTCCTTTGAATAATCTCCTTCACTTCAGTCATCAAATCTTTTCTTTTCAGAACCTCTCACCCACTCTCTTTCTTCCTCCTCCAATCCTTGAGTTTTTCGTCTGATATAATTTTTTATTCCCCCATTCAACTTTTTAATGTCTCTCTCTCGTCAGGCAATTTTCACTCCATTTTTCAACTTTTTATTTTCCTTTCGTGTTGCTTCGTAAAACCCGATTTTTACTAACTTATTCAACTTTTAAATCTCTCTCTCTCTCTCTCTCTCTCTCTCTCTCTCTCTCTCTGTGTGATACTTCTATAGAGCCGGCTTTAAGCTCCTTAGCCTTTTGCATTTTTATTTCTCGTTTTATCAAAGTAAAACATTTATCATATTCTTATCAAGAAATTAAATTGTCAGTGGAACATTTTTTGTATACATTTTTATACAATTTTTTTTTTTTTGGTAAATAA
>NC_090727.1:144001314-144016314 GCF_036898095.1 Palaemon carinicauda | reverse complement strand
ACGTACGTGTCAGAATGGCGCAAGAGGTCTCAGACCCTCTCTTACCCCTCTCCCCCCCCCTCAGTTTCGTCCCCCAAAAGTGATTAGTGGATTCAAACTTGGCTTTAGCTCCCTTGGAAATAAGGGTTAAATTTGCTTTTCCCCTGTCACCCCCCCTTTCTGTTTAATATCTTTTCTTTCGTCTAGTCCATATATATATATTTGTGTGTATACGCACGTGTGCTTCCACTAATAATTGCTAAATGTCTTTCATCCATAGGTATGTATGTTTATGATTTTGTAAATAGCTATTTTATATATGAATATCCACAGACACACGCACACATACATAGGCCTATATATTATATATATATATATATAGGATGCAGTTTGTAAGGGATTGACGCAATGCTGATTAGCCATCATTGGAAGTGTCTGAAGCAGCTAATGCTATAGAATTTTTGTTTATATAGGCTTTGTCTTCAGTTCTGCAGGGAAGATATAAATGTGATAGTATCTGTTGTGTTTTTTTTCAATATTTTTAAACGGTTCCAATTAAAAAGCTAGAGGTTTAATTAAGTAAAAAAGTATATATATATATATATATATATATATATACATATATATATATATATATATATATGTATATGTATATATATGTATATATGTATATAAATATATATATATATATATATATATATAACTTTTTTGTGCACTCAGAGATCTGTGGATGCATGTATAAAAATGAATAAGACGTATATGAGTTATTATTATACTATATTTTTATTCGCTCACGAAACCGATTAATGATCTTCAAAATATCTTGTAAGATTCATAAGAATTTTAATGATGTATAGGATCATTAAAGTTAATTGTATAAAATCTCTCTCTCTCTCTCTCTCTCTCTCTCTCTCTCTCTCTCTCTCTCTCTCTCTCCATTTTGGGGGCTGCACCATCCACTCATTTGGCCGTTACAAAGGAGGAGCAGTTTCCGTAAGCAACACCACGAGATATTAATTCATTTTCGAATCACCTTCATTATCTCAGACACAAAGGAAGCGATGAGCCTTCTGAGGTGCTCTAATGGAACACAACGAGGCTCCCATCCTCTCATATTCCGTCCGGGATCTGCCAAGGGGGCACCGAAAAGGGGGCGGGCGTGCGTGAGTGCGTACGAGGCATATACGGGTGGGATACTGTCTTTGGATGGGGGAGGGGGAGAAATATGGAATAGGCAGAAGGAGAAGTGTTAAAGGATGCCCCAAAAGGATGGTGAAGGAGAGAGGTGGGGATCCGAGGGTAGGGGAGGGGAGGGGAGGGAAGACGCCGGCGAGGAGTGGAAAGGGAGACTGTAAGTGCCTTGACTCGTTAGGATGGAGAAAAGGGGCGAAGGGGAGAGAGAGAGAGAGAGAGAGAGAGAGAGAGAGAGAGAGAGAGATCTAAAGGATTTTCAGAGGCCGAGACTAGAAAACCAGAAATGGGGCGGAGTGACGGAGATCTCGTAAACGGAGAAAATCTTGGAGGGGGGCGCCCAAGATGTGTCTGGGAGCCTAACCATCCAGCCGCTCACCCTAAATAAATATTCATTATGGTAATCACTCGTAAGTGGTCGAAGGCGGAGAAAACATTGAGGCACTTAGGATGTATTAGTAAAGCACCCCCCACCCCCCTTTCCACAGAAAGAAAAAACAGCATTCGCTTAGAAATAGGGACCCCGATATTTATTTTTCTTTTACTAAATGAGAAATCATAATGAGCTTCCCTCTTTCAAGTATCTATTGGAATTTAACGATTATATATACTTGAAAGAAAAGGGAAGTATTGAGTTTCGGTGGGGGGTGGGGGGAGGACGTCGTAGGAGGCTGGTAGTAATTGGCTACACTTGAGAGATTAAGGAGACAAAGTAAGGACGAGCAGAGTAATTGTCCCTTTGTCAAAGACCCACGGTTGATAATAGAGGGATAAGGATAGATTGGAAATAAACAAGGGTTAATATATTCTTAAAATTTGATTCATACTTCTCCGTATAGCAGGGCATGAAATAGAAGAGAGAGAGAGAGAGAGAGAGAGAGAGAGAGAGAGAGAGAGAGAGAATGGACAAAATATGGAGAGACGAGAGACAGAAATGTTGTAGATGCTGAGGAGAGGCAGCAAAATTTCAGCTTGGCAATCCTCGCCTTGATGATAAGGCTTCTCTGGCAGGGGCGTTTATGTGCAGAAATCAAGAAAAGCTTCAAGAGAAGAAGACTGAGGCATTTAGCGATAAAACCGACAGGCGTGTATACATATACATTTCTTTATTTCTGTGTTGGTGAGTTTTTACGAAACGATAAAATATCATAAACTCGTCATAATTGCCATGGTTTAATCTTGACAAAATTCTTGGAGAAAATACAACAGTGGCAACTTTACACACACACACACACACACACACACACATATATATATATATATATATATAGGTATATCGATAGATTGAATGTGTAATAACGGGTTTCCTTATATAACCAGGATTCTCTACGCATAACATTTTTTCACGTCTTCTTAATCTATATACTCATGTATTTATTTATTCTTTAGTACTTATCCACCGGGTTATATGTTTGGATTTTTCATAACGCATAAGCGCCATGGAAAAAGAAGCAGATTTTTTCTTGCGTTTTCCTTAGGAGCCTAGTGATATAAAATTATATATAAATACATACACACACGTACACACACACACACATATATATATATATATATATATATGTATATATATATATATATATATATGAGAGAGAGAGAGAGAGAGAGAGAGAGAGAGAGAGTGAGAGAGAGAAAGAGAGATATCGAACTAATAAGTTATGATGGAGTCTGTGGTACACGTATAACTTTCTTTCTGCTTATTTATCCCCTGTCAAAATCAGTTTGGGCTTTTTTTTTAGGGGGACTCACGGCAAATATCCTCAACAGACATCATGTTTTTTGCACAGTATATTTAAAAAGAAATTATAAACGTTGCCGAAATAATGCATAATAGTTTTCTTAGGACATCATATTCAGGGTAGTCATGAAATTTTATTATTTGGAAAGGTACAAAGGCATATTTTCAGCTACCACATTGCATCGGCAGCTTTATATGAAAAGAAAAGTATTTAATCTGATGGTTCTTCCAGAATTAACTTAAGCATCAGAAACCTGGAGCCTTACTGATGGGTTAGAACATATGTTAGTTAAAACTCAAAGATCTATAGAAAGAATTAGAAGCCAAAGCTGCAGTTGTTTACGTCAGGTAAAAAAAAAAAAAAAAAAAAAAAAAAGTAACAAGAGTATAGCTTAAGGGGTTTTAATATTGATAAGATATAAATTAACTTTTTTAGTTCTTTTTAAACAATTTTGGATTGCTTTATACTCTATATATTACAGATGATTTCAAGGATTCCAATTTAGTGTTTATGATTAAAAAATCTAAATACAACCAATATTAAACGGCCATTGCTAACAATTTCTAAAAAGGTTTTATACTATACTGTACGATAATAATTAACAATAAACATTGTTATTCTTCGCAAAATATCCAACATTCTTTCAAGTCAGTTTTATCTTGAAGTGGAAATCTATTGTCATAATATTTAAGATAAATTCTTACCCAAACTTACAATACTAGGGTCGTCCAATGTTACCAGTTACAAAGACGGTAATTAATCACCAATATTTAATTGTGAATTAAGCAATTAACCATAAATGTTTACGAGAAATTGTGAGATAAAATTGTAAACCATCCTCTCTCTCTCTCTCTCTCTCTCTCTCTCTCTCTCTCTCTCTCTAACCTCAGACCATTGTGCTGTCACAAAGAAGCTTGATGTGGGGAACATCGCCAGAGGGAATATAACCGGTTGAGCAATTAACACTTTTACCGGATTTTATAGCACGGGGATTATCGCATTAATATATGAAACGGTCAATGTTATTTCTTTTTCCCCTCTCTCTTTTTATTCTTTTCTTTTTATATTCCTCCCTTTTTCATTTTTCTGAGTTAAGTGGCTCCGTGACCACAGAAAAGTGTTTCGTGTTTTGATATCTCCTGTCCCCTCTGTTTGCTGTTTTTATACAGCTCTCGGTTTTTTCGTGTTTTTTTATTTTCATTATCTCATCTTTTCCTCACGCGAGTCAAAGTGCGGGAAGGTAAAGAGGGTTGTCACCTCTATTGCAAAGGGAATTCGCTGATTTTGATTTATGTTAGTACATTTTATTTACGTTTAACTTCTATTATATATATATATATATATATATGTATATATATAATATATATAATATATATATATATAATATATATATATATATATATATATACAGTATATATATTTATAAAGAGAGAGAGAGAGAGAGAGAGAGAGAGAGAGAGAGAGAGAGATTTTATGAGTGAAAATTATGAGTTTGTTGAAACTGGCCTGTATATATTTATACATAAAACTTCAATCCACTTTTTTTTCCACTACTGTATTTGTGAGTATAAAGCTTTAATGCGTATAGAAGTATATAATTTCCTTACCCTATTATATATATATATATATATATATAAAGAGAGAGAGAGAGAGAGAGAGAGAGAGAGAGAGAGAGAGAAATTTTATGAGTGAAAATTATGAGTTTGTCGAAAATGGCCTGTATATATTTATACATAAAAACTTCAATCCACTTCTTTTTTCCACTGCTGTATTTGTGAGTATAAAACTTAAATGCGTATTTAAGTATATAATTTCCTTACCCTATCTTTGTTAATCGTTTTGCAAATGCTCCTCGGAGTAAATCTGTAACCCTGCAACAATTCCCTTTTGTTGTCATATTCATTTTCCGTGTAAAATCAAAGCCCGGCAGTCGTTCCGTCAGAAGAAAAGTGTAATCGCGCCCGTAGAGATCGTTTGCCGTGTTAACAGAGCAATAATTTTCTTTGCAAACTAGCTAACAGCGGAATACAAAGCACGTACAAAGACACACAGTGCTCGCCTCTTTGATAAGTTGTCCGGTGTTTAACAGACTTTCAAGCGTTGATATATAGTAACAATTAAAATCAAATCTGTTTCCCACATCAAAAAAAAAAGGTAATTAATTCCACCAGGTAGCACACCTAACAAATATTATTTACAGGAGTTAAAGAGATTAACATGGCAACAATGTGAGCGAGTCTTTCACTAGAGAATGCTCAATACCACTTCTTTTAATTCAGTCTCGCTGATAACACCCCGTCAATGGAGCGAACGAAAAATTGTCGATGTTGGTGAAATGAATTGGAAGTGTGTGGCTACCCATAGCGACTTTTATGAACCCGCTGATGAGCATTGAGTGTGATTTGTTCCTTTAATGTTTCGCTCTCGTCAGATCGTAAAATTGAGGGAAATTTTTCTTTCCAAAAAAGCGGAGAGGAGTGAGAGAAAAAAAAAGATTAATTGTTCATTCAACAAGTTGCGTATTTGGGTCATATGAAAGTGGGGAATAAATATGCGAAGGTTTTTTACTCGCACAATTTGTCTCCTAACTGATTGGCCAGGATGCTCTTTTCCCATTTTTTTTTATTTATTTTCCTTTTTTTTTTCTTTTGTTCGTGCTGTTAACTGATCCATTCATTTAAACGATTACGCTGTCGATTCTAGTCAGCGATGGATGAATTGAACACAAAGGCAACTCAGTATTTTGGAGGTTTTATTTAGCGTTCATAGAAAGATTACGTGGCCAGTTCTCTCACTGACATGTCAGTTGCTTTCTCTTGTTATGTCTCTTTTAGTTTTGATCTTTATATATATATATATATATGCTTGCAGTATGCATACATAGTTCTTTTGCCATGCCTAGAAATACACACACACACGCATATATATATATATATATATATACATATATATATATATATATATATAGTTCTTTGTCCGTTTGGAAATAAAAACGAATTGCTAAAAATAAAGGAGTTATGGACATTAAAAGAAATATTCAAAATCTTACGTAATATCTTCTGATGTATAAAATATAGTGAAAATGGTTAGCACTGAAAATTAATAATAAAAAAAAAAACGAAATAAAATAACAATCAGAAATTGACATGATATTATAGCCCCAACTAAAAAAGAAAGGATTTCCACCAAGCGGAAATAAACTGAAAGTTTACCGTAGCAACTAAGAAAATTTATTTGAAAAAAAAAGGGTACAACGACTATAGTATTAAAATAGACATTACCTGGTAAATGACAATATAAAAACGAGTTAAGCTCACAGCTAATGATTGTCATTGTAAGCTGGCAGCAATGTCAACACCCGTGTCATTAAGGGTTAGTTATAATTGCTTCTAAATCTATTCATTTGTTGGAATTCTTTTTTCTTTTTTTATGTGTTAAGAAACTCTTGCCTCATCGTGTTTGTTTGTTTGTTTATTTGTACTGCATAATAGAAGCAATATTGAGTTAGTGAAACAAAGAATATTAGATGTATACAATTCATCTTTTCAAGTTGATATTTCCTTTTTCCTTTATTTCCAAGAATAATTTCCGAATTCGAGTACCCTTTTAGGACTAAGAAGGATTGATGATTACCTTTTAATCTAGCGTATATAACAGCCTAATTTCAAGGTAGTGAAATTTATAAAAGTTGCCGGATTATTCGGAAATGTGGCGTTTTCTCTTTACAAAGAAGGGGGTTGTTCCAAATTTGGTTCATTAACCTGGTGCATACGTCATCCTTGTTGAATATAAAGTTGTGAAAGATCAGTTATCGATAATGTTGTTGCTAAAATATGGAGCTGCGGTAACTTTAAATTATAAAAAGAAATGTCCATAAAATGGGAAACAGTTATCAAAGCCGTAGACAATTTTATGATATATATATATATATATATATATATGTGTGTGTGTGTGGTGTGTGTGTGTGTGTGTGTTTACATACATATATATAGATAGTTAGATAGATAGATAGATAGATAGATCTATATATACATTTGTGTGGGTGTGTAAGTTTTTATGCCTATGTATGTAAGTACACGGAGGAGAAAGATGCTAACTTCTTGAGGTCTCCCTCTCACAGGTGAAATGCTTATTGTTGAAATAACTCTGAGGTGTCTGTCTGTTGAAGGGTATAAAGGGGTTGTTTAACCAACTCTCCTTTATGGAAGTGAAGTATACTAAGATATTAACTGATTATGAAGTAAGAGTCGAAGCTGTTAAGATGGATGATTTACATAGCATTTGTGGTGTAGAGATGCGTATGATAAATGGTAAATTTATAGATTGATTTCATTGGCGTACAAAAGAAAATATCGTAAATGCCTTTAGTGGTAAAAATTTTAACAGGAAAAAGGATGGAAGGATGCATCAGAGTATTTTGAGATGGTGTAGTCTTGTAGAAAGATTGGAAGGCTGGAAGGCAATAAATTAGCGAAAAAGGAACAATACTCTAAAGTTGAAATATATATATATATATATATATATGTAAATAAATAAATATATATATGTATATATATATATATATATATCATTTAAAAAGTGTGAATAGTAAAGCAATCCCAACCAGTTTCTAACAACGTTGCATCCCCCAGTCCTCAAATGCTCTCCTAATTCTCATTCGGGCTATGGTAACGCTGTGTGTAAATACTAAGATAATTATATTTTTCCCCTTCTACTCTCTCTCTCTCTCTCTCTCTCTCTCTCTCTCTCTCTCTCTCTCTTTTGTAGCGCATATCACAGACGAGTGCAGTGGACTACCAGCTTAAATACAGAGCTCTTTATTTTGGAATTAGTTTGGGAGGAAAACGTAATTGACCTGAAAAGCATCCAATGGACCCTTTTCCTCTGTACTGAAATGGTAAAAACTGAAATCCTTCCTTTTATCTCTTTCCATTGTCGATTTCTCCTCCCCCTCCCCCCCCCTTTCCCCCCCCCCCCCCCATGAAAGTGGATAGGGAACCCTATCGGGAAATAGAATGAAATCTTTCCTGAGAGGGGAAGGCACCGCAGATACAGTTGCTGAGTTCGGAAAATTGTTTTGCTCTTGAAGAACTCTTATGGCAGGTATGATCTTTTCAGTTTTTGAAATATAAAGAATGATTTTCGTCAAAAAAGAGGGATGTTTGATGGTTATGTGTAGTATTAATTCAGGATAATTATTTTTTTTTTTCTATATACAGTCGTTGATTATGCTAATATTATTTTTTATTACTTCGTTGATATTTAAACAAATAAAAAAAGTTTTAATACTATGGGAAGTAATAATAAATATCGTTGTCATCTTATACGTCTTTGTAGCTGAAAATAAACTTATTTTCTAGTTACACTACCTTAAGAAAGCAACTATCTCTCTCTCTCTCTCTCTCTCTCTCTCTCTCTCTCTCTCTCTCTCTCTCTCTCTCTCTCTCTCTCTCTCATATGAATGCGTGATTGTGCTTTTCAGTGATCTCGGCCAAACAAATAAAGAGAAATGTACATCCTGGATGTGTACGTTTAAAAGGCAAGAAGCTGCTTGTAATACTTTTGATTACATTACTGAGAGCAAGAAACCGAAGAAAATATATACCAGTATTTTATTTATCATCTTGGTAGGTTTATGCTGAATAGACATAAGAAAAGAAATATAAAAGCACGTCTCTTATTAAAGTAAGTTTTTTTTAGATGAAAGGGAGACCAATATTGTATATCTCATCTTGGCAGTTTTCTGCTGAATAGATGTGGCAAAAGAAATATAAAAGCCCGTCCCGAATTAAAGCAGTGGAATATATACAGACAAAAATTGAAATAGAAAGAATAAAAAGAGAAAGATACCACAGACGAGGGTTTATATTGGCAAGGGGAAGTACCTGTTAAAGTGAGTTCATGGTCCCGTTCCATAGCCATGAAGGCGTGAGTCATGGCTTCTCTTTTACACACCCAAACACACCCTCCCCCTCTCCCTTCCCACATCAAAGAACTTTGACCATTCCACCAACGATATGTGCCAGTGTCTTGTTTTAGAGATTTAGAGGAGTCGCCCTTTAAAAATGGATGTAGAGGGGACCGCCAGACTGTATGAGATGACCTTGATTAAAGATGACGTCGTTTTTTCCCCCAATTGATTGTATTTTATTCCTGTCTATTTGCGTCTCTCCTGAGTAAAGTTGTATGATCTTTTTCTGTTAACCATGAGATGATGAATACGTGATGGCTTGTTTATAATTAGAGTGGCATCTTCCTGCTATTCTCTCTCTCTCTCTCTCTCTCTCTCTCTCTCTCTCTCTTTCTCTCTCTCTCTCTCTCTCTCTCTCTCTCTCTCTGGCTTATGTGATATATTATGATTCATGAAGTCTATGTATTAATGATTAGTGGTTAAAATAACAATTCTTCCTTTCAAGGGCAAAAGTCCATACAACGGGCATCTTGATATACCCTGTTCATAGCTGGACCCAAAGAAAGCAAATTGAAAGAATGAATACGGATAGTGCATAACCATGCTTGCGACTGTGAGATATGTAAACACACATTACTGAAGCTCGCTGAAAATGATCAATCGTATAAAGTGAAAAGAAAAATTGGTAAAATGTGATATCCTTTTTGCTTCTCAAATGGGTATAGACGCTGCTCTCTTTTTCGAATCATTTTTATATTTTAAAACATAAGATTGACATTTGTGATTTATCACAAATTCGACGAATTAGAGAGAGAGAGAGAGAGAGAGAGAGAGAGAGAGAGAGAGAGAGAGAGAGAGAGAGAGAGAGAGAGATAGAGAGAGAGAGAGAGAGAGAGTGGTATTAAGAATAAGAAACTGAGAAATAGAAACGAATAGATAGATAGATAGATAGATAGTTAGGTAGAGAAAGCATGAAACAGTAGCAACAGCAACACGAGAGAACTCAGGCGCTGGCAACAACTTTTCCTTGCGGTGTTTGTGTGCCAAGACCAATTATGTAATTTCGCCCAATTTCGCCCTTTTACTTCGAATGAACTGAGAGTTGGCGAAGTCGAGAAAGACATCGCCTCAGTGTTCGGGGTCTGGTCAATTAGCGAAACAATTGGCATCATTTATAAAACTTATTGATGTCCATTTATATTGATGAAGGAAAATTATTCGCCTTTCTCATCATCCTCTGTTTCTCTTTCCTTCTGCTGGCAGCCTCACAACAGCGTAACAACTTCCCCCCCCCCTTTCCTCTCTCTTCCCCTTACCTATTCCCCACCCACCTTCCAATACCTCCCTTTCCCCTTCCTACCAGCCCCGTATCAGTGTCTGCCCCACTACCTCGTTCCTTTCCTCCCTTCTTTGCATGGAAATGTGACGCTGTGACAAAAACAAAGAAGAAGGAATTTGTTTTACTTTGAATTTTCATCTTTCTCTTTCATTTTGGCCACTTTTGTAAATGTGTTGGCTTTAATTCTATTTCGGAACAGAGCATAGCATGAAAATGTGTTGTACATTGATTTAGATATGCATTTACCACATGAAGTTTTGAAAATCTGTAAATTATATTTTTAGATCTATTATTCAATTCTATTTCGGAACAGAGAATATCATGATTATAAGTTTTATATTGATTTAGATATACATTTATTACATAAAGTTTTGAATGATTGGTAATTATATTTTTAATCGGTTATTCAATCGTCCTGTTTTGTTATCATCATAAATTCTGCTTAAAGAAACGGACCATTTGTCACCTAACGATGATTTTTACCTCAGCTTTCTCTATATTGTCTTGAACTTTTAATCTTTTCAAGTTGTATCAATTGATATTGCTTTCATAAAATTTCTTAATAGAGATTTTACTACATTTATCATTATCACATTGAAATAAGATTTAAAAAATTATTTCAAACCGATTTCTTTTTATGATAAATTGATAAGGAATTCGAGAATTTTTTTTTTTAATTTAGCTTGAATGGGAAAGAGACTTGCTGCATGGATAAATTAGAATAAATGGTAATTGAGAAAAAAATGTAAAGATCAATAAGGGAAACAATGTGGCACATCACTTGGCTAACTTGTAACTAGTGTCATCTTTTCTTATTCAACCTTAGAGCTTCTTCACCCAATTATTACTAATACAGATAATCGTAGTAATTAGAGGAAAGAGGTAAATAAATCGACTTCTAAACCTGACATGCAATAGCAAATGTTAGGAAACTACATCTGTGAATACTTACTAAGAGGTATCCGTACAGTATTACTCATTCATTGAATTCATCATTATCATTTTGGGAACATTTATGAGACATTTTCTTAATCAGATGAGGTACCCTTGGGGCATTAATGATTAGTCGTTCATAATGTCCTTGGATGTTTCATTACTAAAAAGCAAAGATTGCAATGACTCTGTATAAATGGTTCAGCTGACAATGTAGCCTTTCTGGAGTAATAGATGAAAATATTCTTGTCATTAATTAAGTGTGAAGAATAATTTTGAGACAAATATGAGGATTCTTTCAAGTGAGCGCCATTTCCTAGTCTGTAGGTTTAAGGAACAAATCTCTCCTAACTCTAATGGTACATTATGTCAATGACTTACGATTGTTAAAATGTTGAAACTTGTAATAGAGGCCTCTCTCCGATGACCGGGAAAATTGATGAATGAAATGTAGTAAATAATATCCCAAGACTTTCTCATCATCGTTTGGTCTTCCGTAATTTTTGCAATGGACATCGTTACTGATATTGTGTTTAGTACTTAAGTCAATATTGTTTACTGTTGAGGGACATTCCCTGCATTCCTGGTATGATTTTTTCAGTCAATGTCTTTATATAGATTTTACAGTTAAAACAATCTAAATGAAACAAGGAAACATGCAATAGCATTGCTGCTATAAAGAAACTTATACGAAGGCCCCGCTATTGATTTTATCACCAATGGAGCTTAGCTCTGTAGAAGTATTGTTTATGAGAAAGCAGCTCCGGGCCAGTTTCTTTGTTTGCTCACCAACAAAAATAAAATAAAGACCTGTATATGACAATAGTATCCATACGTATATAAGTTCCATAACTAAACATGTATATAAAATAGAGATATAAAATGCAAAAAGTAAATCAAAGCAACCTGACCCAAATGCTGAAATAAATATAGTGTCATTTCTTTGTGTGAATTTGTAACACAGATTGTTTAATTTATGGAAATACATACCAACCGCGCATCCGAGCTTGGGAAAAAATATGAATCGCTTCGGAGACTTAGCTTTAATCCGTGTCCACTTTGTTCGTGTAATAACTGTGAGTATTTGTTGGAACGCCACGAGGAAATTTATACCGGAGCTTAATCTTTAAGGACATTTATATAATAGCCTTAATTATAGTTCGGGCTAAAAATTACTGGCCGGATTTCGGGGCAATGTTTTTTATTGGCTGATGCAGGAGAAAAAGGTTTTACACAGTGAGACGCAAAATCTTTTGGTGTCGTGGTGGGATGATACGGGAGAGTGAGCTCACTCGCTTTGTTTGTTTGTTTGTTTTGCTTCAGTCCC
This sequence comes from Palaemon carinicauda, assembly GCF_036898095.1. Taxonomy (NCBI): domain Eukaryota; kingdom Metazoa; phylum Arthropoda; class Malacostraca; order Decapoda; family Palaemonidae; genus Palaemon; species Palaemon carinicauda. Next base: position 144,003,898 of record NC_090727.1, on the reverse strand, counting down.
TTTAACTTCTACTACTTTTTACCGTTTGGGAATTTACTCTAGGGTGAATGTTTGACGGTGTTTTTACAGATTTTTTTATCGTATATTCTTTTGAAAGGATAAGTTTAGAAGTTTACTCGAAGCTTGAAAATTTTTGTGAGGGTTATTTGAAAGAAGTCTCCATTTTCTAAGTTTGTTTTATTTTTATAATATGAAATTTGTCACAGGGCGTGGAATATTACACAATGATACATGATTGGAGGCGGTGAATTAGACGATTGTTGCTTAATAAAAGAAATTCCCTTTTATATAACTTACTTTTAAGGTGAAAGCTTCCTTTTAAACTATCGAAACGTATTTATTTATATTTTCATCTATAGTTATGGTGTATCATATTTGATGTGAGTCATTATATTCTATGTAAGTTTGTCATCTAATTTATTTATATATTTATTTTTTTGGTGCAGTGATTCATAATCTCAAAATGTTTAATTTGTTCATATTGTTATTGAAAATTTAAATTCCATCTTATTCGTATTGTTTTTAATACTGCTACTTAGTTTTCATGCCTTGCCAAGTATTGCAAAAGTATGGCCATAAGATTTTATCATTTTCCAAATTGAACTCTAAAAAATTTCAAGCTTTTGAAGAATATATATGTTCACAAGCACATAATTTTTTCTTAGATTCCAACAGTATTCTCTTGAGCTGTTGCTGGAAGACGGAAAGTATTTTAGGAATTCTTTGACACTTTTTCATAAAATGCTTTCATCATACGCTTTATCCATTGACTCAAAAATTCCTTTTATGTGGTCATGCCATACATTGTTATATAGGATTCTTTTATAGCGCGAGAAAAACATATTTTTTTTTTCTTTTATGATTACTTTTATTACAGTTGTTTATCCTTATCAACCATATTAACCATATTCTTATTTTTAAACTTCGTATTACTTTCCCTTCACAAATGTTTCACTCCCACATTTTTATCATTATAACATATTTACAAAAAATGCAAGTCATGCATTAGCAAAAACACGTCAAATTATCATTTCATGAGTTTTATTGTACACAATTTTTCTGATTTTTTTTTTTTTTTGCGTTTTATCAATAGTTGAGATGAATGGTTCGGGTTTCATATATGGTATAAAAGTTTATGGGTTGAAAATTGTTTAGGTGTTATTATTAGTATTATTATTATAGTTGTTGTTTTTGTTGCTTTTCTTATTATTATTATTATTATTGTTGTTGTTGTTGTTGTTGTTGTTGTTGTTGTTGTTATTATTATTATTGTTAAGGAATGAACATCTAAAATAAATTATTTTAAGAACAGTAACAACATTAAAATAGATCATTCATATATGAACTATAGAATTTAAAGAAAAAAAAAGAGGAAGGAAATTTATCAATAATTCATTATTCCATATAACAATACAATAATCGTTAAAAGTAAAACGAAGCGACAATGATTCAGATTTGCTCAGTTTCGACCAAGTCGAAAATCTCGCTCCAGTCTTTAATATCCGAAATATTTCTTTCAATTCGCTGGCACGTATCTCGTATATCTTCTGTAACCATACTATAACATAACTTTAAGGATCCGCAAATGTAAAACAGATATATTTCTTATAATCCTCAGCCCTTTCACACATCCATTTCATAGTAAACACCTGATCTTCCCAACCTCTTCCTCGCATGAAACCGCAGTCTTTTCCCCCACCTAGCCTCTGTCTTTAATCGTATCCTATCAGTCAGCACCCTTCCTTTCAACCCTCCATGTACACTAAGCAAGCTTATGCCCCTGTGTTTCTTGCAATATCCACTGTCACTTTTTTTTCTCGTTCAAAACGATTGAATTCTTTACTCGTTTCACTTCATGTTTCCTTACTTTGCTTTCAGTTAAAATACAAGAGGCTGAACTCCTACAAAAATATGAAATAATATCTCGCTTTCATGCTTATAACATATATGCATTAATGTATATAACATATGAGACACGCATACACGCAAAGAAGACGCATATATATATATATATATATATATATATATATATATATATATATATATATATATATATATATATATATATATATATATATATATATATATTTGTGTGTGTGTGTCTGTGTGTGTAAGTGTGTGTGTGTGTGTTTTAAAGGCCAATACACTTCAAGAGCAAATTTATCTCTTTATATATTTTGTTACTTCCCAAACCAAAGGATTACAGGAAAATATGAAAATTGTCATTTATTTCCCTTATTCATTTTCTTATCTAACGGCAGTCGACTCTATATTACTCCCTAGTTCTCAACGAGGTAACGCTAATTTTATAGTAAAACTGTGAATGGTTTGTGCAGGTGACGAGATTAAAGTTTAACCTTACGGGTAAACAAAAAGAAATTCAGGTCGTAGGATAGGTAGAGTCTCTCGAATTTAATCCCAACGTCTCTGACCTTTATAAACCTTCGTGAGCCTCACTGAAAAATTAGTATTACACTAATGAAGGCATTATCTATCGATATAGATAATAGATGTAACAACGCATTGCAAATTTTTGTCCTTCCTTTAAAAGCTTTTACTTGAATACGAAGAAAATTGAAGACAA
>NC_090727.1:143971314-143998814 GCF_036898095.1 Palaemon carinicauda | reverse complement strand
AATCACGAAAGATAAGAATTTACGAATAAAGTAAATATTTTTGATATCGGAAATAATTTTCTTTGATTATCATGGACTAGTATTTGTGATCATACATACTATATATATTTCAATATATCTATGTATGTAAATGTTTCTCTTTTAATACCCCATCTCTCTTTTTTTCCTTCTTTGTGTCGTTGTTCCTCTGAGTAACAACTTAAATATTCTCAGTCAATCATAGTTTTATTTATTCAAACAGAAACACAGTGGCAGGGTACGTTGTCTGTTGCACACAAATTAAAGAAATTACCAGCGGTCATAAGCAAAACCACTTTTCCACGCTACGCGATTATTAACTTACATTGATTGCTTGCAGAATTTAGACAGTTAATCGCGAAAACTAATGAATCACAAATATATCCTTCACATTCATATTAGATGGCGATGAATTATATCTCACCATCAGGTGAAAGGTTCTTTGATCATCATTCACCAGTAATTCTCGTAATCGTTTATTCTTTTAAAGAAGGATTATCATTCAAGTGCTTTGTAATTTGTCAGTTTTGATGCTGATGCATTATTTTGATTTTACGTTGTTAGAAGATATCCGATTATAATGTTTTAGGTGGGATTTGTAGAATATTTTTTTGTTTAATGTAACACTAATGATTGATTTTGATTTTTTTTTTCAATGAGTTTTTGCACTTAAACATAGATAAAAGGACTAAAAGTCCAATAATATCCAATTAACTGGACGCTGGTAATAATTTTATCTCAAAGGAAATCTTATAATAAGCACATCTACCTACTTTTCTAAAAAGTAAGGCATAATAGTATGGTTTATGGAAGAATATAAGTGATACAATAGTATAAGTATTTTTAGTCAATCCCAGGATACGTGAAACAAAGGAACGTAGCTAAAGTTTCCAGAAAGAAGAAACAGTATTGAAAAAATATTTTTCTTTATATTGTAAAGAGATCATTAAACCATTTCTCTTATATAGAAGATGGATGTTAGTTTTGAATGCTAATGATGATTCAAGATTTTAGCTGTCATGTTTAATTGAATATGGCGAGTAAGGAGCAGAATATGAAAGAATATAAAGATCCACCAATGGTAAAGAGGAAAGCATTGAAAAAAAAAAGTGTAATGAAGGGGTCGGGTCAAGTGTAGAAAATGGACCACGGAGTTGGAACATGTAGGAGAAAAGAGGAAAAAGAGGCTGAAAGGGATTTAGTCTGGAAGAATAATGAAAATAGAAAGGCCTTCATATCCTGAAAACATGAAATGTGTGAATGAAAGAGGAGAGTGGGTTTACAAACTGCTGATGAGCCGTGTAAGTATACATTTGGCTGGGTGCTATATAAGATGTTTGCCCGAGGAGCTCATTCTTGAATCAGAAGCTAAACTTGACCTTACCAATGTCATTCCTCATATTTATATGCATGTATAGGCTGAAATATATCTGAGAAAGTACGACTAGCACCTACCAAACCCACCTTTCCTGAGAAAATAAAGCATATGATGCAAAAATATACATAAATCAGACGTACAACGAGATTTATTATAGATAACTATGGAAAAATCATGATGTTACCTAAAAAAATAAAGTAGAAATACAGTAATCAAAAATTATGTTGACAATTGACTTTGGAGAAAAGAAACCTTTTTGTCCAAATGTGAAGATGCTTAAATCGGGTTAAACGTATATATTTTAGGAACTTCGAAGGAAATGCTGAGTAACATTTGCGTAAAGTGAAAGAACGTGAATATCATACAAGGTGCTGATATTTGATGTTATCATAATGATTTGTTATATGAAGATCTTTATTGAAAAGAGCTTAGTAATTTTTATTTCGAGGGTTTTAGGAGCGTTTCCGAGAATAAACACAGTTGACTTGTTCTTAGAGGTCTTCAGACGTACGATTACGTTTCGGAACGGATACGCGATCAAAAAAAGTTTTTTAAATGAATGAAAATTATGAAGACTAAGACATGGAAGAAAATTATGATGACGATGATGTTTCATAAATAGCAGCGGTTATTCAACCAGTGTTAATTAGAGTAGGTCAAGTATGTTTCTGAAATGTTCTGTATATATTTTTGAGATGGAGCCATTTAAAAGTGAAAAAAATTTAATCTGAAATGTTGTCTGTATGTTTGTCTCTGGTATGTGTGTGTGACGCTTAAAATCGCACAAAACAATTGCATCTAAATCAGAAATAATGTTAATAGATTTTTATTTATACATGTTAATTGGTAAATTCCATTACTAGTAGTTGTTTTTGGCTTATATTTGTATCATTTTATCTATAATAAACAACATTTCATTTAATCTCCTAGGCTCAGTGTCATATCATTGAAAGTCCTGGTAATATTTAAAATAAAAATGAAATAAATTATTCGCTTCATGGAAATGAATTATAGAAAGACTTGTTTTAAGACCAATAACGAAGTCCTGTGAAATGTATTAAGTATATTCCAAGTAGAAATTTCATCAGGTCAGAGAAGTCATTTATATACCTGTGAAGGTTGAAGATGCCTTAAGGTATACAGAATATCGTAGCTAATGTGTGGTAAGGGATTCATCAAATATATGCATTCTGTGCCTATGTTTGACCAACATTATTATAGTGTATATTTTGTTATTAAAGAATGGTTAAAACGGTTAGCTTTGGACATAATATGGAATAATATGAATTTGTTTTCCAATTGCTATTTAACAATGAAAAAGGGTGAAAATGGGCTTTTTCTTATAGAATAGGGTAAACAATCTAGTTGCTCATTTAACAAAGTATTTCACGTAACATGATGGCCCAGTTTTCCAAACTAATTTTTACCTAATAATTGGAATGGACGGTTTAACAGTGATTTAACTAGAGAGAGGATTCCTATTAAAGTAGGAAACGAACAACGAGTTTTATGAATTGTATTTTATTTATTTTTAAATTTCGCTGATACATTATTGATATGTTTAATCTTTTACTTCAATATATATATATATATATATATATATATATATATATATATATATATATATATATATATATATATATCATCAGCTGTTACTAGTCCATTGCAGGGCAAAGGCCTCAGACATGTCCTTCCACTCAAGTCTGTTTATGGTCTTTCTATGCAATATTATATCCATAAATTTTCTTTGTTCGTCAATCCATCGTCTTCTCTTCCATCCCTGCTTCTTTTGCAATGTCTAGGGACCCATTCCGTTATTCTTAATGTCCAAATATCATCTGTTATTCTCAAATGTCCTGCCCATGTCCATTTCTTTTCCTTACATGTTGTTAGAATATATATATATATATATATATATATATATATATATATATATATATATATATATATATATATATATATATATACATACATATATATATATATATATATATATATATATATATATATGTATGTATATATATATACTGTATATATATATATATATATATATATATATATATATATATATATATATATATATATATATATATATATACACATACATATATTTGTGTGTATCTGTATGTGTGTGTGGGTCGGTGGGTGTGTGTGTACGTCTGCCTGTTTGTATATGGTGGCTATGTATATAATAGCCACAATGCTTCAAAGCATATCGATCTCCTTTCGATATAGTTGTCACGACGTGTCTATATCTCGCACCTAGGGTTAAGGTTCTGTAGTCACAAACAATCTCAAACAGCGTGAGGAATGGAGTTATACACACACACACATACACATACACATACACACACACAAACACACACACACCCATATATGTATATATATATATATATATATATATATATATATATATATATATATATATATATATATATGGGTGTGTGTGTGTGAGTGTGAGTGTTATTATTATGAATGTAATCTGGTTTCATAATTTCTAGTTTTTTACTATATCGATTTGGGAACATTTTATGAGGATACCTATTTGTGTATGTGTATATATATATATATATATATATATATATATATATATATATATATATATATATATATATATATATATATATATATATACTGTATATATATATATATATATATATATATATATATATATATATATATATATATAAAGTAAATCTGATGTTCTAAGCTCTGTCTAATTAATAAAGTTTCGAGATGATTTGTTCAGTTATTTTATATTTAGAACCGTATCTGAACATGGTAAAGTTAAAAAAAAAGAAATAAAACAAATAAAAAAAGGAAGGAACTGTGATAATTGATTTGATATATTTGTTAAAAGAGCAAGCGATTTAAATGATCAACTTACATAGTTATGTAACTGACATTATCAAACTAACCAGCAGCCTTTTAGATTTAACATTTTTTCTTTGTATTGGCTATAACCAGGTGTATATTATACTGACAGATATTCACATATTGGTTAATTATTTTCCCAAACATCAAGACACCTGAAATCGACTTTACCTGGAAGGTTAGGTTAGTTTGCTGAAAAATCCATTGTACCTCTGTTGAAATAGATGTTCGATAGTAGAGAGTTCTTAGGTGATGTTCTATCACTAAATCATGACAAGGATAGGTAAGAGGTTTGGGCAAGCAACGGTATTCTCAAATGGGGTAGCAACCTCTAGAGCCACTAACTCTAGGGAAGAAGGAAAGGGTTGTATTTTACAGGTATTTTGGAGTAAATATACCGGATGAGAGTAAATCTAATTCACATTGTAAAAGAAACAAGCGGATTACTGTTAAGATGAGATAGTGAGAGTAAATATAAGTTACAAAATAGATAAAACAGGCAAGATAGCAGGTTCTGGGAATGATTAGGAATAGGCTGGAATTGCCTTTGGATGTTGATTTACAGTGGAAGAGACACGTCTGTAGCAGTTAAAACTGCTTTACACGCTTTATATATACTGCATGATAGATTTATAGCATGATGAATATGAAGATCAGCAGCGAATGGGAAAACATCGGTAGTAGAATGGATATATCAAATTATTTTGAAGGTCTTGGTCATGGTGTTGGAATGGATGGCAGAACGTTAATCTAAAAATGTGTATAATCATTAACTGTCAAAAGGTAGGAAATAAGAGGAAAGGTCCATAAATCATTGGATAGGTGGTGCGAAAGATATGTTGAAAAGTACGGACCTCAATATTTTAGTTGGTCATTAACGCGGGGAAATGGAAGTGTGTATAGCTGGATTTGATACGTTCCTGATGAAAATTCTGTGTATATATACGAAGTCATTCTTGCTTTGGAAGTTTTACTGCATATCGGGTTCATTTACGATTCAGCAGTTAAATGATGGTTAAGGAAGTGTCTGGTATATTTTTTTTTCTCTGTAGCTACCTGTGTAAGGAGAATACTCATATTTAATTATATATATATATATATATATATATATATATATATATATATATATATATATATATATATATATATATGTGTGTGTGTGTGTGTGTGTGTGTGTGTGTGTGTGTGTGTGAGAGAGAGAGAGAGAGAGAGAGAGAGAGAGAGAGAGAGAGAGAGAGAGAGAGAGAGAGAGAGAATCTTGAAATGACTGGACCGATTGAAAGATGTGCTATATAGAAGCTTGCATCCTATGTCCTAAGATAAAACCAACAGAATTAGTCACAAACACTCAGATGCCTTTGAAAGAGTTATGGAACCTTAGAACAGACTTTGTTTTTGCAGCGGAGACTTAGTTATTGGTAACAATCGCAAATTAAATTCGAAAACTAAACCTCAACGTCTTTGTCCTTTAAGTAATTGGAAATGTGTTTTCAACCCTATTTCTGTTAAGAGCGTTATGCAGATACACAGATAAAGATTTCTGAATTGTTGACTCAAAACGTCAAAAAAACTCGTATTTAATATGCCAGTCTAAATTAAATGATGCTGTGATATGCAAAGCAATATATAAACTACAAGGGTATGGTAAACCTCCATTTACCTCTTTCGATTTACGTACAGACAATTCTCTCATCAAGTGTAAACAATCACCGTTTCATAATATATAAACAAACAGTTGCATCTATTTTCCCAGATTCTGCTCTCTCCGCGAAGTAAGTTCCGTAAACATTTGCTCAGTAATTAATTTTGAATCCCCTATTAAGCATTTTCCTTGTTATTTAGCAAATATATTTAACGAAGATATATAAACAGCTTAAATCCAGTAGGATTAAGTTGAGATTTTACTGTCAGTTCCATGAAGGTGCAAATTGGGCATTCGTTGCGTATACCGAAACTAACTGAACTTTAAGCAATATGATTTTGCACCGAAAGAAAAAAAATTTGCCAAACTAACACTTGGCCAAATCGGCCAAATGAAAAATACATCGCTTTAAATAGACTGCGCAATCAGCGGAGGCTTTATTTTGACGATTTCACTCGAGACACATTATTGCAAATTAATGGGAGATTCTAAATGACATTAGAAAGCGGACGTAGGTGTGATAAGGTTTTATTATAATTGATTGCCTATTGGAGAATAAGCCTTAACGTTCATTTCAATACGTTTAGTTTTCGAGGACGCCTTCATTTATTATCGATGATGAGGGATTGAAAGCGGTGAATAATATTGAATGAAGATGTATTTTTTTCACGTCTCTTAACAACCGCTTCATGTTCATAAAATGATCGTTAGAATAAATCGTTTTGTGGAAAACCAGCCGCTCTTCCTTTCCGGCAGAAATATTTTCGCTTCCGTTTTCATTATGAATTCGTCCAGGAGATTAGAAACAAGCCTGTCCTCAGAACCCGAGAATTGGGAAGGTTCATTTTCCCATCTAATTCTCATTGGGAAACATCCGTATGAATTTAAATATTCCCCCTTCACGAAAATCACCTAAATTTGAGGATATTTTTTAGCCTTGGAAACCTCAATGCAACGTTGAAAGTAATCCTCCTCTTTGAAAGGAGGACTATAGCAGACCGTAAATTAAATTGAAATGTGTTTGAAAAGTGGGATTGTAGTGTCCTCTGTTGAATGGGATATCCCGCTGAGCCTATTGGGACATCAACACATGCCGCTTTCTCGGTGAAAAGGAGAATTTAATTTGTTTGCTTTTATATAATTAATGTCGCCACTCATTAAAACCATAAGACCACTGCTTGTTTCGCTCGCTAGAGGGATCATGAGGATTTGAATGGCCAAAGAGGGTTTTTCACTATTTCTTTCACCTTATGAGAGGGCCTTCCTTACATCCCCTGCCCCAGCCCCGACCCTCTCCGGCCTTACATACTCCCAAATCTCATAAAAGGCTGCAATACTGTTAAGATTTAGACTAAGTATTTTTTTAATCCTTTTGAAATTCTCTCTTTTTTCCGGGTGCTTTTTATAGACACGGCCCTATTTCCACCCGACTGCATGCTTAAGTATCTCTTTGTGGTGTAAATGTTTATATTTATTCCTTTTAATCAGTCAATAAACTCCTCAATGGTTTGAAATCCCCAGACGTTCTTATTATTTTTACGCAAAGTTTCTTGTTCTCACACTCCACGTGATCACCCCAAGGTTATCAAACTTCGAGTTTACATAATCTTCGCTTTCCCTTCCAATAAAGCTGCACTCTCTTCCTGTTTGGCTGCGTTCTTCCCATTCGTTCTTCCCCTTTAACATGATTGTGTCTCATCTAATTATGCTATTGACATATTCCGTCCTTTTAACATCCTTGACCCTAATCTGCTTTCTTATTACTCATTCATGTAATCTGCACCTCATCTTCCCCTTCGGATTTTTGCTTCGCTTCCCTGTTCCTTCAGACACCGTCCGCTTCCTTCTTGCCCCTTTCTTAGTCTCTCTCTCTCTCTCTCTCTCTCTCTCTCTCTCTCTCTCTCTCTCTCTCTCGGACAAATAAACAATCTTTTCAGTTTGCTCTCATCAACCTTCCTTTATTTCTTCTTCCTATCCATTCATTTTCCTTATGACCCTCTTTCTGATCTTACCCTTCTCCCTATCTCTCTTTCTCTCTCTTGACCCCTTTATGTTCACCCTCATTCGTTTCTTGTAGTTATTCTTACCCCATTTCTCCCTTCTATTAAGTGTAACCCCATCTCTCTCTCTCTCTCTCTCTCTCTCTCTCTCTCTCTCTCTCTCTCTCTCTCTCTGTTGTAGAAGCAAACACTGAGGTACACGCATGTACCCTGCCTCCTACCCCCCCCCTCCCGTTTTGGTATCGTGGGGGTCTATCCCCTTCCTAAGCCCTTGGAGCCATCTCCTTCGTGCCATCTCCTAATGCCTTCTCTATTTCCTGTCTTGCAAAGTTGGCGCCGGGCTAAGCCGACGTGAAGGGGAGTCCAGTGAATTACCGACAAAGGATGAGGGACGGTCAGTTAGCTAGAATTACATCTGCAATTATTCTGGCCGCCTAGAACGCGGAGGGAGGAAGGTAAGGGTGGAGGAATAGAGGGAGGGGGGATAAGAAAGGGGCCGGGGGAGGAGGTCATCTGCTGGCCGCACACACAGCACGTTTTAATTCACTTTTGATGACAAGCTGAGATTGGGTCTTCCCGCCAAAACCTACTACGCGCTGAAACCCCCCCTCCCCCCCCCCACACATATCGTTACCCAACTCGTCAACCCTTGGTCAAACCTTCCTCAGTTAAGCCATTTGAAGTACCCTATTGGTAATTTTTTATATGCTCATATCCTCAATCCCTCTTTACTTTTTATCATGTTTCGGTTACCTCATCTTTCGACAAATCTCATCTTTTTCTTATCTCATTGACCCTCCTTCGTCATCGGAACTGTGTGCAGCCATCCCCTTCTCCTTTTCCTCGCCGCGAATCACGGCTTCTGTTGTGTGTGTGAGTGTGAATGGGTGAGTGTGAGTTTGTGCGTGTGTATCCGCATGGGGTTGTACTCCAGCGTTAAGGCAGTTGACAAATGAAAGAGGGATTTCGGACCTTCGGTGCCGTTGTTACATTTGACGCTAGTCGTGAAAAAGGATCCTTTAAGATGTGACGAGGGAGTAACCCTTCGCTCACCTCTCCCCCTCTTTCTCATCCTGTCTCCCTCTTTTCCCTGTCTTATTCTGTCATCCCCCACACACTGGTCGCCATGTCTTGTAAACAGGTGATACGAGTAAGGGTGTTAATTTGAGCGGAAGAGTTCTTCCAAAGTCTACATGTCCAGTTTGTAAATGAATATCTCCAGGTTCACCCCCCCCCTCCGACCTCTTTCCCTCCCTCTCATATCTATACTGTCCCTCACACCCAAGTCCCCCCTTTCTCTCTCTCCCTCTCTCTTTCTCTCTCTCTCTCTCTCTCTCTCTCTCTCTCTCTCTCTAGTAACAGTGAGCTCACTCACAACTACTCTCATTGACGGTGTAGACTAGCAGAGTAGACAACGGCAGTTCTTACGATACCGTGCAATATATTAACATAGTAGCAATAGAAATATAGTTCGGCTTGCAAGTTTAAAAAATACCTTATTTATTTTTGTTTTTACGTACTTGATGTTTTCTTTTTTTTTATTTCGGTATTATCTAGATATTGTTACATTAATTTTTGATAAATGTTTATGTTACGAATTTATTGTATCATTCACAATTACAAGATTTTTTTTTTTCTGAACACGAATTATGCACTTAATCGTTTGTTTTCTTCATGTGATTTTAAAAAAAAATCATGTGTGTCTTTATGGTTCAAATGTACCTTGCCATATTCCATATTGTGTAATTGCCAAGAAAGCAGAAAAATCTAAATTAATGTTCCAATGCATCTCTCTCTCTCTCTCTCTCTCTCTCTCTCTCTCTCTCTCTCTCTCTCTCTCTCTCTCGTATTCACAATGCAAGTGATAAATCTTTATTTTAGGAGTATTTTATTTCTATTGGAATTTTAAAACAACGTAGATATTTATTTTGATTTTGAGGAAATTAATTTCTTTATATGAGGCTGTGATACTTTTGATCTATATATTTTTGTGTCTTTTAAATAGTCTCTCAATTTGAGTTGAAATGTATTAGGCAAGTTCAAACTGACATATTGTAATTACTGTCCTCCTTACGGGCACATGTGTTGTCCATATTTTATTGACAATATTCAAAATACTGTCAATAATATGGACAGTGTAAGTCTCATCGTGACTATGATCCAGCAGTCATCAGTAGTAAACGTGATGCCATTAAGATAGTTGTCCAAACACTTTCTATATGATTAAATTTCTGTATGCTAATATTCTAGAAAAAAAACTTTAATGATACTTAGCCATGATTTTCTGGAAAAGATTTTAAGAAAAACATCAAATTCGCAAGTTAATAATATCCCCACTACTTCTACTGCGAATGGGATTGCTGAGAGAGAGAGAGAGAGAGAGAGAGAGAGAGAGAGAGAGAGAGAGAGAGAGAGAGAGAGAGAGAGAGAGAGAGAGTATACCCGCATGCGTCAACTAAGGCTTGAATCCCGTGTGTAGACAATATCTAAATTCAAATGTTGGAGCACGTGGCCTACGTTTGTATTGTGTAGAAGCTGGCGGAGGAAATATTCTTCCTTGATTTAACTTTTTAACTTTTTTTAGAACGTAAAGTACGTTGTATCAATTTCTTAAATTCCTTCGCAATGTGTAATGGAATTTTTGAATGTTATCAAAGTTGAAAAAAAAGTTATTATATTCATTTAAAAGAAGTTGGGTCTTTCTTCTAGTTATAAGCATGAAGATCATGTTTACTCACTCATAAAGGTTTGAAATTATTATGTAGTTTAAGGATAAATTATCTCTTTTTGATTAGCGCCATTGTTGATGGGATGAATAGTAATAAGAGGAGATTTTATAGTGGGTAAACTAACATAAATACATAACATATAAAACAGGTCTAAAAAAACGTTGAAGACAATTAAAGACTGCTAAATTAGATAAAATTAAAGCTTATTTTAAGAGAAAATGTAGTTAGCCATAAGATATAAAAGGAAGGATGGTATTAAATAAAATAGATTTACTGTCTTTGAAGAAAGGAAAAGGTAAGGGCGAAAGCATTATACCATAAAACGGAATGATTTGTAAAATTATGGTAAAATAAACTTAAGGAAAAATGAAAATTTAACATTTATGAATGAATGGCTGCGGATGATTATAAGGAAAACGTACTAAAGAGATACAACAACCAAAATGATGAAAATTCCATAGCTATTGCATACGACAAATAATTCTCTTGAGTATTCTTAAGATAAGTTTTAAGCCTTGTATGAAAACTTTAGTTTAAGCGTTCCATCTGTAAAGATCGTTAAATTGAAAGTTTTACGGAAAACACCTCCAGTATGTTTTGGGAAGTGGGGGTGATCAGGGCTTTCATATTCTTTTAGTTAACTGTACATTAACTTATTTGTAAAGATCTTGTTTAAGAATTGCCATTAATTTTGGATTGTCGTTTCTTTGTATCAAGTAGAATTGTGTATCTGAAATGGTAAAGTAAGTCCTATCCTAGTTCATAATAAAAAAGATAATTTATCTTGGCATTTTATTACGTATATGATCGCAGTTAAATCGCAGTTATTGAAGTCAGTTATTGATAGAAAATTCATTGCTCATATTTGCAGTGTACCCGGGGCTAGTATTATGTTGTAAAACTTGTTTATATGTAATAATTTTTGTTTGAATATTTGTATATAACCGTAAGTAGAATTATATTGAAATATATATATATATTTCTAAGCAAAAACAGCAACGAACAATGATTGGCTCTCTTTTTATTTCCCAAAAGACAGGCCGCCGTCCTTCCCAATAAACCACTTAGTGATACATATTAGAAAGAGGAACGGGAGGCTTGATGCCTTGAGGGGTAGTGTGGAAGGGTGTTGGGGTTGGAGAAAGGGTATGAGAGGAAGAAGGAGGGAGAGGGAAAGGGAGAGAGACAGAGAGAGAGAGAGAGGACGAGGAGGACGCCGAAGAAGCTTCTAGAGAGAGAGAGAGAGAGAGAGAGAGAGAGAGAGAGAGAGAGAGAGAGAGAGAGAGAGAGAAATCATTTGGCGATGGCCATTACCACACTCCTCTCGTAATGGACGAATGTCATTATCAATGGGATGCTCCTCAGATGTTGATGTTACAGAACTGATCTTGGAAAGGTTCCTCAAAGATTGTAATAGCCCACGTCTTTCCCCTTGTAAGACCTGTAGAAACGTCACGGACAATATATATATATATATATATATATATATATATATATATATATATATATATATATATATATGTATATATACATATATATATATATATATATATATATATATATATATATTTATATACATATGTATATAAATATATATATGTATATATATATATATATATATATATATATATATATATATATATATATATATATATATATATGTGTGTGTGTGTGTGTACAGGTATTTGTATGAGATATATAGTATATAAACTTGTGTGTGTATATATATATATATATATATATATATATATATATATATATATATATATATATATATATATATATATGCGTGTGAATGTGTGTACATACAATTACTGTACAGGCACAACAGTACCTGTGCCAAAACAGTGACGTTAAACAATTACAAATATTTAGAACCCCTCCCCCAAGAAAACCTTTTTTTTTTTTTCAAAAATGTCAAAAAAATTAGATAAAATTCATATTAAAACCCAGCAAGAATCAGTAAAGGCAACAGCAGTAGCTTTAGATATTCGTGATACATTCGTGACCCCTGATGTGTGTGCGGGCTGGCGATTCGAAGCCAAGTTGCCACGAACCGACGATAACGAACGAAGAATTGTGATAGCCCACATGGTTCAATAAAGCCTTACGGATCGCCGGCCTTCCTAATGCAAGTAACATGTTCACCCGAGGACTGCTCTCGCAGATTTCAGACATTATTGTACCAGACGAACGCTCCCCAGATATTACTTTCTTTTGAGTGGCTCCGATGAGAACTTATATCCCCCTCCACGGCGTCGGTGACCGTTGATGTTGCGACGCCAGTTTTCAGGTGATATAAAATAAGAATTATATCCCCTCCAATAACTTTGGCCATAGGGATGGCATTTAAGGTTCATATCCTGCTTGGGAAGTTTTAATTGATTTAGATGAATTGAAGTAATTTCGGGGTTTTTTTGATGGATGGACTGTTTATGAGCTTGCTAAGCATCTATATGCCATATTTTTCATTTGAAAATGTATATTTTTCTTTATTTTTTAATCAAAGCATATTAAAAGCAAGGTAAAATTAGATTGCTTTCAATTTCAGGGTTTTAGCATTTTTTTTTTTTTGCGAGTATTCATATTATTTCGGAAAAATTAGCGAAGTAAAGTCACTTTAAGTCCGGTTAGTACCTAAAATAATGACTTAAGAAGAGAACAAGATGTCTTCAGCACATGGAAGCAGGACATGGGGTAGCAATTTTATTTCATTATATTAGATTAAGCCAAGGGATAGATTAACTCCATCTGTGTGTGTGTTCGTATTTGAGCAATTGTATCTACGTATAATGTTTATGTGCTCGTCTGCGTGCGTATCAGAATTTTTCTGTGGTTAGATGCCTGCTGCCTGTACGTGTGCATATTATCTGTTTATATACTTTATTGTTAGAAAAATACATATATTCTGTGGATATAAGAATTATGTATGAGATCTTTAAGAAATATATGAAGTATGTGATGACACATTGCACATTGCATAAAAACTTTTCAATAAAGTTTTGGCCGTTTGAGTTAGCTGTGCTTTTAATCAATTGATGCGAATAAAAGATTGAAATTAAAAGTAGCAGAGAGTGTCTGAGTTCAAAATACAGTACATAAAGTAATAAATGGTCACAATGACTAACTGTTAGATCTATCGTTTCATAGTTCAATGTAAGAGAGTTAGAATACTTACACGTGAATATTTGGTGTACAGGGATGTCAAGATGTAATTTAAGTAAATTTATAGCTAACAGAATCAAGATGAGGCTTCCAAATACAGAATTATTCTGACATTCTCAAACTTTTACATTACCTTTCCTCTATCTTTACAAGAGATAGCTCTCATATGTTCATGTAAACTCTTACCTTCTTGTAATGAGTTGCCTTTTCTCTAGGTAATTTCTGCCAGTAATAGTATACTTTACCATCCGTAATGAGTAGTTAATACCTTCTTATCTGCAACCATTAGAAATTTGTTAGTCATCTGTAACTTTTAAAGTCATCAGAAGTTTGCTTAGGATAATAGCCAACTTTTATTGATAATATGTGACTTCTTAATCAGCTACATTTTAACCCATTACCAGATGATTCAACATCAAGAGTAGCATTTATTTTAACCCTGCAAAAGCTTACTTATATAGGCATTATATTTCTTATAATGTTTGAGTACTGTAGATTTGTATTAAACATTCGTTGATTATAATATCAAAATTCACTCTCAGTAGTTTCATATCATTAACTGTTTAATTTTGTTAAACATGCGTTACTTTGACAACTTCTCCGTTTCACCAGTGAAATAAAGTTTATGCCACATTTATCAACCCTGCACTACCATTTGGCAGCGGTGAAGGACGGATATAAGGAAACAGGATAACGAGATGATTATTGATACGACGATGGGAGATGAAAAGGCGGAATAGACGAGATGAATAAGAATGAATAATCTCCCAATAAGAGGGGGATTAGGAACAAAATTCGCAGATGGGCGTGCGAGACGGGGAAAGAGGAATACGCGGCCAAAGAAAGAGGGGAGAGAAACTGATTATATGGAAAGGGGCGGAGAAGCCCTTAGTGACGGAAAGGGCTAGACGAAGGAAGGAGGGGCTTTGGGGGATGTTGAGATGGAGGGATGCTAAGAAGAAGGAGCAAGAGGAGGGAGGGCGTTTTCTGGAGATTCTGGAGGAGGGGGCGTCGGGTATAGGGGTGATGTTTGGCTAAGATACGTTGGGTTTGCCAGTTTCGACAGCGTTAGGCAGATTATCGCATTAATAGTGGAAATGCAGTATAATTCTGAATGAGGAAGCTGTGATTTGTCTTGAGTCGGCTGGGTCCTCCTGAGTGTTATTGGGGGGCTTAGCACACCGTCCGGCTGACTAGACCAAGTTTGGGGATGGATTAATACAGCCGGCGTTTTCTCTCATAATATAGTAGAGGAATTATCGAATGCCCATCAATGATATATTATTGCTTCCCTCACGCCCAGTCCTATATGTATATATCTAAGAGCTTTCGACTCGGCGAAAAACGGAATATAAGGCGGTGGTCTAGTTTCATCAATCGATGGGAAAGATTCGATAGATGTGGATTGAATTATGATGGAAATCTCTTAGATATTGCCGCTGGTTGATGGAGCAAGTTATATAAGCAATTCTGAGGTCTCACTCATAGGAGACGTTTGGATTTTATTCTTTCGAATTTAGAAGTTTTAATTTTTTTTCCTTTAAAAAATATAGGTATACCTAGAGTTGTGTACAAAAGAGACTGTGCTGCTATTGATATTCTTACATTTGATATAGTGAAGTCTGCATTAAATAAGCTTTTCTCCTTTATAAAGTAACTTTGAAAATTTATCAAAATTAAAAATATTACCGATTATATTGAATAAAGTCCAAAAAAATTACTGTAAGTTAGATTTTTGAAACTTTTGTTATTACTTGGATTTTGGAGGAGGCTCATAAGGGTTGAAGTTTCGTTTAGAATAATGATTTCATTTACTTTGTTTTTAAAATGGAAGACTACGGATGTATGGCACCACGAAAAATCTTGCTTCATGCATAAAAATTTACCCAGTATTATTTAAAAAAAAAAAAAAAAAAAAAAAAAAAACAATCCATATTATGTATCCAAAATACAGCGACCTGCAAATCATGGAGTTACCTTTCATTAAAAAAATATATATATATATATTGTATATTTCAGTGTTGAATTATCAACCTTGAAAATTATTGTTAGGTTAGTCGTTTGCATTGAATTTCATGTAATTGAAAAGAGATGTAAAGCCTCGCAAGCCAACGAGGAGTAAAGCAAGATAATGGAGATTGTAACTGAAATATAATTATAATTCTTAGTTGCGTACGAAATGATATTATGCTTACTAACATCTCGAGTGCGTGGAATAGTGCGTCACATAAGACAACAGACACTGGCCTAAGATAGCTTGTATATTTTGAGAAACGTCCTAGTGAGTCAAATAAATAGTTTTGACCAGCATCAGTTCACGATGGACGTAAGATCAGTAAAATGGTCATTTATATAAATTCATGTACACTACAAATGCGAGACGCTGTAATGGTCAATATGATCTTAAAACGAGAAACTCATTCCTCGCCGCAACTCCTTGAAATAGAGTTCCATCTTGTGGAAGTTTATTGCTGGATTTCTCACTTTCCAGCCTCCTGGTTCTTCCCGTCGACTGGAGTCACCTCAAGAGAGTCTGGAATAATTTAAAGGGCATTAAGGGAGGAAAGTCTCCCAAGGGAGGCCAGATAAGCTCTCTGCTTTCCTGTATGATAGGCGTCAGTATTATACTGACGGATAGCAGCGATAGCCACTTCTTATTTAAGAGTTTGGTTATTAGGAAGAAAGAGGAGTGGCCTCGCTGCCTACCTGCGGTGGTTTGCTGACATACGGCAGAGGGGCTACGGTGGGTGTGTCGGGGACTGGGTATTCGTTATTCAGGTCTCCTAGGTGATGGGTGAGGATAATACACTTCGTTCTGCAATCTATTTGATGCAATGGATAAAGTTTGTTTGGTGTTTAGCGCCTTATTAGTTCGCTCTTGGTTGTGCAGGGCAAAAGGGTTTTCCTCTCACTACGGAATGGGAAAAGATGTAGTGCCGACACAACGTCGGCTTTCAGATGCTGTGGATGCTTATGGTGAAGCTGGTATTAGATCTATTTTATGAATATTATTATATTCCATTTAAAGGTTTAAAGGTCGCTCATGAATGGCAGAGGCAAGGGACAGTGACATTGCCCTGGCAATCAGGACAATGCCCTAGAGACTGACCATATATTATATGATCAGCGCCCAAGCCTCCTCTCCACCCAAGCTAGGACCAGGGAGGGCCACGCAGTGGCTGCTAATGAATCGGCAGATAGACCTATAGGCTCCCCCAAACTCCCCCAACCGTAGCTCACAAGGATGGTAAGGTTGCAGACACTAATGGCACTATCGAGTCTGAGCGGGACTCGAACCCCGACTGGCAAACAACAGGCAAATACGTTACCAATCAGGCCACAGCTTTGTATTAGCATTGTAATTAGTGAAAATGCGGTAATGACAATTAAATTTGAAGTAATATATACTTATTCAAATACATATTTCTTCAGCATGAACCCTTTCTCTTAACGGGGCTGTCTTCAAAATAAAGAACACAACAGTCACTGCCATATTCAACCTTCAACTGCTGTATTGGGAGATGAACTCCATGGGCATTTTCAAAGACTAAAATGAATTAACAAGTGTTTATAAACATCAAAAGTAATAACTATAAGGATAATGCCAATTACCCGCCTTTTACTATTTTACCGATAGAAAAAGTAGCAACTGCATCTACCACCACCAATACTGGTAGTATCAGTATTGATAATAATGATGCTTGATGGTAAAAAACATGTCAAGAGAGAGATTGTTTATAACGTAAAGAACCTTGAAAACAGAAAAAAAAAAACCGCAAAATCTTTTATGATAAAAATTCCCACACCTGTTAGTAGCATATTACCTCCGCAAACTAAGTTGGAAGGAGGTTATGTTTTCGCCCCCGTTGGTGTGTTTGTGGGTGTGTGTGTTTGTTTGTGAACAGCTCCCTAGCCACAAATCTAATCGTAGATTATTGAAACATGTAGGGATTAAC
This sequence comes from Palaemon carinicauda, assembly GCF_036898095.1. Classification (NCBI taxonomy): domain Eukaryota; kingdom Metazoa; phylum Arthropoda; class Malacostraca; order Decapoda; family Palaemonidae; genus Palaemon; species Palaemon carinicauda. The sequence goes on along the minus strand of NC_090727.1, from coordinate 143,981,052 downwards.
TGTTATGTAAAAAGCTGGAAATGATTAAATTTTGGAAGGTCAAGGTCACTGTCAAGCAAAATGTCCAATTCACGTAGGCCTAATCAGCCATAAGTTTGGACATCGATGTCACAGAGACTTCAAACTTTGTCCATATTTGAGTGTAGGAAAATCAACGACAATTAATACATGTTAAGGTCAAAGGCCAAGGTCAAGGTTTAGCAAAAGGTCGAGAAATAAGCGGCCGCGGCTGAAGTCTGTGCTCTACTGAATGTCCCTCTAGTTTTATTAGATATGAATTATTTTTGCATTTTTCACACTCAACATTTTACATCTTTTCATGACTTTATCAATAACTCATATAATATAGGATTTACACACATGAAAAGATAAAACGTCTATAGTTATGGTAACTCTGATAGCAATATTTGAATTAATAACTAGGTATGTAACTATACATTTGAATATCTTCGTGGAAAAAAGGGATAATCATTTACATTAAAAATAATAACGGCAATGGTTTCAAGTTCACTTACCCATATATATATATATATATATATATATATATATATATATATATATATATATATATATATATATATATATGATTGCTACATTGGTAACTTATTTATGATTATAATGGTTCTAGATAAATTTTAATTTAATCAAATATTTCAGTAATAAAGCCTTCGAAAATTGATAAAAAAAAACTTGAAAAACAATTGAACAAGGAATTAGAGAAATTAAGAAAACCTGATCCGTATGATGCTATTTTTATAATGATTTTAACAGGTATAGTAATTATGAGGGTGCATGTAATCGTAGGAATGACACTAGGAAGCTAATATGGTAAAATTCTTGATCTTGTGTTCCTACAAATACGTTAGATGATAGAAAACAAAATCGTAGAGGCACTAGTTGTCGTGTATGTCATTACACGAAGGGCCTCAGTACATCCGTAATATCTGCAGGGTTTGAAAAAGAATTTTAGTGATTACCTGCATTATGTACCCCCATCAACATCCTTATTTCCAGAGAATGCTAGAAAAGCATTATGTAATGGCAACTTCAGATGATCGTTTTTTTAATCAAATGAAAGAAATATATGCATTATTCAAAGATTTTAGAAACAAGTTGTATACCTCTTCTGTTAGAACTACGCATTTTCCATAAAGAAAAAAAAAATATTTTTTTGTGGGGTGCTGAATGAAATAGGTCGAAGTGAACTATTCTATCCAACATGCGCTGGCTCACTTGAAGGAAAACTTCCTTGAAGGTCACCCATGAGCTGTAGAGCAAGGAACAGGACAGCCCTAAAGACCGACAATATATACATATGATCAGCGCCTATGCTCCTCTCCACCTAGGCTAGGACCAGGCAAGGCGCAAGGCCTGGCTATGGCTGCTGATAACGCAGTAGGTAAACCTTTAGGCTCCCCTAACCCCTCATCCCAAGATCACAGGGGCAGTAATGTTATCAGAACTGATGAAAACTTTTTCATGAAGCGAGTATGGCTCCAGGTTTTATTGAAATTTTCATCCATGGCTCCAGACCTTATTGATTTTTTTCGTCCATGGCTCCAGACCTTATTGAATTTTTCATCCATGACTCCAGACTTTATTGAATTTTTCATCCAAGGCCCCAGACTTTACTGAATTTTTCATCCATGGCGTCAGACCTTATAGAATTTTTCATCCATGGCTCCAGACCTTATTGAGTTTTTCATTCACGGCTCCAGACCTTATTGAATTTTTCATCCATGGATCCAGACCTTATTGAATTTTTCATATATGACTCCAGATCTTATTGAATTTTTCCTCCATGGCTCCTGACCGTATTGAATTTATCATCCATGGGTCCAGATCTCATTACATTTTTCAATTTTTCGCCCATGGCTCCTGACCTTATTGAATTTATCATCCATGGCTCCAGACCTTATTGAATTTATCATTCATGGATCCAGATCTTATTGAATTTTTTTTATCCATGGCTCCTGACCTTATTGAATTTTTAATCCATGGCTCCCGACCTTATTGAATTTATCATCCATGGCTCCAGACCTTATTGAATTTTTCATCTATTGTTCCAGACCTTATTGAAATTTTCATCCATGGCTCACGATCTTATTGAGTTTTTCATCCATGGCTCCCGATATTATTGAATTTTTCCTCCATGGCTTCAGACCTTATTGAAATTTTCATCCAGGGCTCCAGACATAATTGAATTTTTTGTCCATGGCTCCCGACCTTATTGAATTTTTCATCCACAGCCCAAGACCTTATTGAATTGTTCCTCCATGGCTCCAGACCTTATTGAATTTTTCATCCATGGCTCCAGACCTTATTGAATTTTTCATCCATGGCTCCAGACCTTATTGAATTTTTCATCCATAGCTCCAAACTTTATTGAAATGTTCATCCATGGCTTCAGACCATATTAATTCATCCATGGCTCCAGACTTTATTGAATTTTTTATCCATGGCTCCAGAATTTCTTGAATTTTTCATGCATGGTTTCGGACCTTAATGAATTTTTCATCCACGGATTCAGAGCTCACTGAATTTTTCATCTATAGCTCCATACCTTATTGAATTTTTCATCCGTGGCTCTAAACCGTATTGAATTTTTCATCCTGAATGAGGAAAACCAATATTTTAGAAGCAAGCAAATAGAATGATTCAGCGAATACTAATAAATTACTTGATAACCTTTTTATATAGATGTAGAAATTGGAAACTCGCTTATTCAGCATGGTTGAGATGGCAACCATACATTATATTTGGGGAATATGATATGGTTTCTAAAATGGCAGTAATTTGTGAAAAGTATATTATTTTCTCGACAAATCCTACACTTTGATTGTAGAATAATACCTTTAAAACTCCATTAAAACAAATAAAGAAAAACTATTTCTGTGGGCAATAGCTGCACAAAATAAACACAAACGCATAACTGGATTAAGCTACATTATATGCTTCATTTTATGACATATGACAAATATTAAAATTAACATCAAATAACTCATAATCAGAACCGAATTCCATAGCACCATCCTGTGTTATATATCCTGTAGAAATGGCGAATGATACTTGAGTATATCACTGGAATAGACGATTACAGAAGCTATAAGTAAAGTGTAATTGTTGTCAGTAGTAACAGAAAGTTTTAATTATAGACATTTATTCAGATAATATAACTTCGTCATTATCTCCAATCATTTACCCGGTGCGGACACACACACGTGTTCAGCTGCAATGGTAAAATGATAAATGATTATTTGTTATCGATAGCCTTTTGCAACCATTCTCATAATAAACTGTCTTTGAGCAGGTTGCCTGGATTTCTATGAAATAGTCAAGTATCTACACACAACTATTCATATATGTATATATATATATATATATATATATATATATATATTTATATATGTATATATATATATGTATATACATACATATATATATATATATATATATATATATATACATATATATATATATATATATATATATGTGTGTATGTATGTATGTATATAAATGTGTCTGTATATATACAGAATACGTATGTATGTAAATGGTTTGTCACTTATATTTTAACCAAATGTCTACCTCTCTATATATCAGTAAATACATGCATGTATGTATTTATTTGTGTTTGCGCGCGTATGTGTGGATAGATACATATTAGTAACTTATAGATATTCATTTCCTTGATACATTTCTTACACTTACAGCGTAAAATAACAATTATGTACGCGGAAACTGAATATTTGAAGTCACTCGACTTGCAAGAGAGATTGCAGTCTCAAAGGGACTTTTGGAATAGCTTCATATCTACATATGTATATTGATCATTATTTAGGAAACACGTTCAATCATATAGTATTGCTACGAAGGGTAACATGTACTGATATGTTATTGTCTCCGGTCGGTTTTTGGCTCCCTTGGTGGTTGGAAGGGTTGTCGTAGTACTTGTGTGGATTGCCTTCTCTCTCTCTCTCTCTCTCTCTCTCTCTCTCTCTCTCTCTCTCTCTCTCTCTCTCTCTCTCTCTCTCTCTCTCTCTCTCTCTATATATATATATATATATATATATATATATATATATATATATATATATATATATACTGTATATATATATATATATATAGAGAGAGATCTCCCACATTATTTTCTCCACGGATTAGGTATGGTTTTAAACAATGGTATTATTAATGTTTTAATCTTATCAATACAACAGTTATTATCGCTACTACTACTTTTATTACTAAAAGCATAATAACAATTATAAGGTTCTGAATTTTAAGAGCAGAATTATGATGATCATATTTTTCGGGACGGATTTTTCTAGCTGTCGTGTAATGGCATCTTCGAGTAATACCAATAGTTTTATCAGTAGTTGTGGAATAATTGAAATAACATAAGTTGTTATCTTGTTACTGGTAGTAGAATACTCTTAAGATTACTTGATGCAATTTTAACAGCATCGCTAGTATCAAGAAGAGGAACAGCCACAATATCCATACTTGACATTATATACATACCAAGCGGCTTAAATAGCGTCGGCAATTGATGGTAACGGTTATTTCTTATATTATAACTATAGTCAATTTCTTTTAGCGAGGCATATTTGCACCGACTCGCAGCGGTGTCCTTTTAGCTCGGAAAAGTTTCCTGATCGCTGATTGGTTGGACATGATAATTCTAACCAATCAGCGATCAGGAAACTTTTCAGAGCTAAAAGGGCACCGTTGCGAGTCCGTGCAAATCTGCCTCGCTAAAAGTAATGGACTATAATTATAATCATGATTGGCTCATATATCTATATGGATCTTGCATATTTATTTGACTAACTACAATGTATTTTGATTAATTTGAAATCATAATTTTATCTACCTGTATAGTGTACTTCACTTTTTTAGCGGGGTTAGTGGGTTAGCTTTCATATAGCGTACATTATTAGATCTATATAAAATGGGGGCAGTTGGGATATTTTGACATTTTTTATCTATGCCTACGCTAAATGTATTCATGATAAGACAGTGCTGCCATATGTTGAATACACTGTAGCAGACTAAGAAATAAAATAGATATAAATAGTTACCGCTTATAAAGAAGAATTAAAAATAGTTACTATTCACAAACATAAGAAAAAATGTAAATCGCATAAGCAAGAAACCCCAAAAGATTATATATAAGATATGAGTAAATAGGAACGACAACTATATAAAACCAGAATAAAAACTTACGAGTATTTAGAAAAAAAAATTGTTGTCATTCGAAGCATTTAGATAAAAAGAATAGTGTCCAGCGAAAGAAAAAAAATGATCACCTATGAATAAAGAAATAATTCAACCAAACTAGTAGTTACTCCATAGACAGCAATAAAAAAGCCTTTCTACCACTACCAAAGGAATAAAAGCGAGCCAAACAAAGCCAAAGCATTTTAAAAGTGAGATTCCCGCCTCTGTTGAAAAATATCCCGAAGCCTATCATATGCACCACAACAATTTATTGGCCTTTAAAAAACATCGCTCCGTCAATAGTTGTCACAGGGTGAAATCATTGAGGTGTAATCCGGAATAAGCCTTACGCAGTGTAGCCTGAAAAACTGGGACATATTCTGGAAAAGGGGAGACTGGAAAGAATTTTTTTTTCTTTTTCTTTTTTTTTTTCTGTAGTTCACCCTGATACAAAGTGATTCCGGCTTAAAAGGGCATCGCTTTTCTTGGGAAAGAAGGAAAAGGAACGAGTTGGCTTGAGAGGAAATGGTCGCTCTCTCTCTCTCTCTCTCTCTCTCTCTCTCTCTCTCTCTCTCTCTCTCTCTCTCTCTCTCTCTCACACACACACAGGGAAGCAGACACAAGGGCATATTAAATCGATATTTTCTTTATTCTTCTTATTGTAGTAAATAATAGATTATCTCTCTCTCTCTCTCTCTCTCTCTCTCTCTCTCTCTCTCTCTCTCTCTCTCTCTCTCTCTCTCTCTCTCTCTCTGTCTTATCCATTCATATCTGAAAACGCATGTAGTAGTACTCGAATGTCTTTTTTTTTTTATCAATGAAAAGATACAGGTGTATTCTTCATCAACTTTATACAGCACAAAGCTTGAGATGAAAGACGGCGATAGAAATAAAAGTTCTTTTTACTTTTACCGTATGTTACTGTAATAGAGGGTTACACACACATACACACACAAATATATATATATATATATATATATATATATATATATATATATATATATATATATATATGCGTGTGGGTTTGTGTGTGTGTGTGTGGTTGCATAGGTTAATTTCAAGTAATACTGACAAAATTTTCCCAATAAAACTGCCTTATAAAACTGATGCTTTATGTAAAATTTATGGTATTTACTACCGTCATTATTAACCCCAAAATACAATACGGATCAGGTTGGTGTTCTCCCGGGTGAAACTACTACATGTATGCAAAAAATTAAAACACCTGATCTTTATCTGATTACTTCTCAGTTCCGTATTAATCGTAAACGACGATTATTTTATTTCCTGTTATAGACGAGAGCATATTAATACTCTTTATTTTTATCTTAGTTTCTTATCGTTACAATCAACAAATGATGTTCAGAACGTAGACAATGTTATGTCCATAAGAAGTTGTACTTACTTGGACATTACGTTACTTAGAATTATACGACTTTTTATCTGTGGCAGTCTTTACTTTAGAAACATAAATCGCATGTTAAATATTGAAAATTCATCCTCGTTAATGAAACTTCAAGTGGACTACATTTTAGATTCCATTATGTACACGGATCATCCATAATTTCTCCCTTAATGGACTATCCTTAACCATTCCTAACTTACGATGATGGAAAAACACTTCTATTTATGTGCATGTGAATTCTTCTGCGCAATAAATCCTTCAGTTTATCTCTATTAAATTTCACTCCCAACCCTAGGCTTTTTTTTATTTACAATATCTATCAGCATTTGATGCAATATTGCAGAGGGGTCAAGTAAGACAATTTCATCTATATATGGTATTACATTTTAACTCTTCAATCTTCGTCAGTATGCATTTTTTTTTTGTCAGTTCTTGCTTTCTATTTACTTTGTGCGCTCTTAATTTTTTTTTTATTTACGGGGAATGTTTGTTATGAAGAGAAACTAGTAAAATCCACATAAATATTCGTTTGGTTTCGTGAATGATTAATATTTCATCGTAAACTGTTGATTGGCAGTTTGTATTGATGCTTTTAAATTCCAATCTTGCGGGACGTGCGACCGAAAGCTTTTATTTAGAACTGTTCTAAAGAAATAAACTAAAAGAGAAACTATAAAGGTGAATATAATGGCTGAGAAGGAAAAGAGCCGATCGTACTGATAGGAATTTTAGTAGCCTAAAACTTTTCTTTTTCAAAGTTAACGACCTCAACCGATTACGAAATAGTAACAGTGTCATTATTTTTCCTTTATTTCTCAGTGTTTTATTCACCGTAAGTTATTTTAACCTCGACAGATATGGATAACCATTTACAATTAAGGTACGCTTGAACGCGGCCACGTCACATAAATCGTTAGTCAACCACTGTACCACCCGGTTATGGTATTTACTGGCCAATCCCTAGTTCAGAGAGACGGCATGGCCCTATTATAGTGCAATCTGTTTGACCTGGGTGAATTTTTAGCCAATAACACTGCTGTGAAATTTCCTGGAAAAAAGTATTACGTCACCTTACACAGTCACATTCACAGAACTTTTTTTTTCCATTAGCAAATGTTGCTTATTTTTGGCTGGATGGACGTGTGACCGATAGAACGGGATCGAACACTGTACGCGCGTAGTTGGAAAGGCAGAATATTACAACCCGAGGCTTTCAATAGGGTAAGCATGCCAGTACGGAAGAAGAAATAAAGAATAAACTACCACAGGCAAAATAACACTAAAAAGCTAAATAAAACACTTCAGTTTTGAAGTTAGGTTTATTTACACTCAGTTTCTACTACTCAAGAAGTGCCAAAGTTCCTAGATTCGTTTACATGATTAGGAGGGTTATTTCATAATTTGGGGAGCGAAATTAATATTTTTTCTACGTGTTGCATTATCAGAGTTAAGACGGAATATAATGAAACTTTCATGCTGAGGTATTTGAACGATGGTCACAGAAGTTACTGCTTCGATCTGGAATAGAATTGAATATTTTATCAAACAATGTAAGTTTTCAGTCCGGCGCTGAAGAGAAAAGTTGGAATAATATTCAAAGCAGAACTGAAAAAGATGAATGTTTGGCTCAGAATGGGAAAGTATCAAAAATCCTGAAAAACTTTCTTAATATTCCAATTTTCTGCACAACTGTAGAAGGGGTAGACAACGTGTTTCTCAAGACTAGACTTAAAATCATCAAGAATTGCATCGAGAAACCTCAGTGAGCTGCCTTCTTGTGGAAATGCGTTTGTCAGTAGAAAAAAAAAAAACTCTGGCTGAGAGGTTCTTATGTCCTTGAGGTACAAACAATTATTCTTTGAGTTAATTATAGTTCAACTTAACTCTCCATAATTTGCACAATAAATTAAGCTTAACTTTTTGCAAAGATGTCCATCAACTAAAGATCTAATTACAAGATTCGATTTGAAATTGATTCGTATGCATTTAAGTATATTAGGTAATAACTTTTTCCCTTTATCCAAGTTATGAAAATTTTATATCAACCCTATTCGCAACCTTGTACCATATGGATTATTTTATCTGTTATTTATTTCTTGGTGTGACTGAAATAAAGGAAATTTCGCTACTGACCCCTTCATACCTAGGCGCTTAATCAACACCAGTAAGGCAACTTTTGTTCAATTAATACAGGTAATATTTTCGCAACTGTTCCACTCAACTTACAGAGAGTGTATCTCTGACCTTCTCTGAGATTCATCTTAGACTCACCCAACACACCACATCTCACACGTGTAGTTTATGGTAGTAAATAATCCTTTCTTTCCCGCTAATTGGCTTGCTTAACAGATTGCTTTGTTCCAATTCCACAGTGGAAAAACCATTATTCATTATATAAACTAACAAATTATAGCTTATAATATTTTTGTGTGAACTTTTGCTGTAGAAGGTTGTTAATGTACAATATTAGTGCTTTTTATTCTTTATATTTATTTTTTTGGTTGACGGTGGCAGTGTGAAATTTTGAAGGGGTATTTTCCCCCACCCATTTCAAATTTGTCACATATTTTTTATCTTTTTCTTCAAGGATTTGCTATTCATCGTTTGCCAAGAGTTTGTTTGATTTTACTTGTTCTAAAGCTGGCTTCGTTGATTTCAGATTTCCATAGGTTGACCAACAAAATTATTCTCTTAGTATATCGGACCTTCCATTGATCAGCAACCTGACCACCACAATTATAATCAGTGCTTTGATTTCCTTGCGTTAGTTGCCATAAACGAGGCAAAATCTCCCGTGAATCAAGTCGTGGTTGTATTTGGCTTCCGAGCTAGAGCATCACAAAACATTTGTGTTCCATTTCGATATGTTTCTCGTTTTCTCCTGTTTGATAGATCTCCTTTTCTCATCGCGTGTTTCTCTTGGCCTTAGTGGCTATAGGGCTTTCCACTTAATCAACGGAATATTCCCATTCCTGCTGATATTCGTATTCCATTTTTAAAACGTTTTTGGTGCGTTTTGTTCCTTTTTATGTGTCGATTATAACGCTCTATCGCTGTAAAATTCATATTCCCATCTACCTGCCACCTAATTATAATTTTGATAATTGGTATAT
>NC_090727.1:143963814-143968814 GCF_036898095.1 Palaemon carinicauda | reverse complement strand
CTCTCTCTCTCTCTCTCTCTCTCTCTCTCTCTCTCGTCATATGATTACATCAATATTAACATAGTAGATATTTTAGAGGTTTGCAATGCATCCCCACGTACACCTGTCCTATGCCATTGCGAAACACTTTTACCATCATCTGTGTCTGTCTGACTGTATGCGTCTGTCTGTGGGGCCACGACTCATCGTTCATTTAATGTTCATTTCATTCTATGTAAATGTTAAGGATTCCCCCCCCCCCCCCCCCTCACACGCACACATAAAATCATTCAGATGATTAGCAAGCTCATCTGATTTTTTTTATGATAATGATATCTTGCAGAGCAAATATCTTTCTATACGTCAAGAAATTCTATTGACATAGGTATTTGTAGGATAACAAATGGCCTATCTCATAAAAGGAAGAAAAAAATTAAATTTGAATCGTTATTACAAAGTGTCAGTCGATGCTCAGGACTATCCACAAGACGACGTGCTGTCCTTATGTGGATAGTTGCTGTAGGATTTTGTAGAATATAGGTTATGAAATGTATCTTAATTCTTATTCTAGTTGTCATTTGAATGAGATCGAAATAATACTGCCTTTGCCATTTATATTTTCTATTGGGATTCTTTATTCAATAGATTTTTTTCTCTTTCTATGAGTAACTGCTTATTTGAGATTTTATTGTTTTATAGTCTCAAACTTTACAAATTTATTCTTTGCTAATACGATACTGCTTTAATTATATTTATCAATTCGTGCCGAATCGAGTGTATTTGTAATGAAAATAAAAAAAAATCGAATAGCTCATAAAGTAACGTATCAAATAGCTCGTCGATCCTTTGAAAAAGGTGTATTTTTAGAAGATGTATGTAACAGCTAACCTTACGTACCCATCGATGGGTCACATCGTGCTGGAGAGAAATCAATTTCCCCTTTCCCAAGTTACTCTCGGAAGTTCACGGAATATTTGATCGAATCAAGTATTCTAAACTTGGCTATCGTTGACGTATGGCCTCATCTATTGCTATGGAACTTAGTGCTGTATCATCCTGCATCTGATACAGGTGAAACGGCGGAATTTGTGCCAAGATAGCCTTGTTTACAGTTCTAGTAAATATGGCTACCCTGAACTGATAATGCCTATGCATTCCGGAGTATCTCGTCCGAGGGCGTAGGCTGATATGCTTCTAAAGACAGGTCATATTCATGTAGATGGTGTTGAATTGTAATGTATAAATAGTATTGCTTCTCTCCGTATGGGGTAACTGGGATACAGTTGCTTAAAATTCTTATATCTAAGCTTGATGTTTCTACGTTTCTTTAGATAGAATTCTTTTGTAATATAATTATCATCTTGGCGTTATTTATTATTTCCCCTTGAGACCGTTTTTGTGTTTGCCATATATGCTATTGATAAATGTACGATATCAAACGCCGACCGCTTAATTACCGATGATTCATGATAAAACTATATGAAATTTCTCTTGAGGCTTTAGCTTTTATATCAGTTAAAATCTCGAAAATATCGTAGGACTTGTTCTGTGCTTGAAAACAATTGAATAAATAAGTAAATGAATCAAATAGAATAATGTTCATATTTACAAAACCATCGATCTTATATCAATCATTATCTGCTAATCAAAATGAAAACTATCTCCGATTTTTCGACCCCGCAAAATCCTTTGCCCCTCTTGCGATCAAAATATAGTTTGTAATAACCAACAACAACAAAGTAAAGTTCATCTCCATTCCGAACCCAGCGAATTGAATGGCAATCAAAACTGACTCTTTTTCTCTTCCTGTGTAAAAATCCGTCTGCCCTTTAGGGAATTTTAATGGAATCGGAGAAAGAGACTTGGATTATGATGGTGTATCAGCGGTGCTCTTAGTAATGTTGATGGCGATGAAGTTAATTATAATTCTGATTATTATTATTATTATTATTATTATTATTATTATTATTATTATTATTATTATTATTATTGTGGTGTTGTTGTTGTTGTTGTTGTTGGTATTGTTTTACCCACTGGTACTGTTCCCATGATAAATGTATATTTAATGTTAAGCCACATAGACCTCTATTTTCTGCTTTTCCGTTTTTCTCACTCCTTTTAGGACCCTTACTTTTTCCGGGACTCATGTATATAAGACTAGAGTGCGGTTGCGTAACCCCCACTGCCAACCTGACCCCAAAAGGTAAAATTTCATACATTTCCCGTTCGGATGCGATGCTTATGGAACTATGCTTATCCCAAATACTATGAACAAATTATAAAGTCGAGAAACCAGAAAATACTATCAGAATTCATCCGGACGTTTATGATAATCCAGCGTTTTATGTAGAACACCTAACAAGTTTTGAGATTCAAGAGGTGAACACCTGAATTTCATTTTCTGGCCCATGGAATTTTGATAAGGTCGTCCTTAGAATGTGTATAAATTCAAGTAATAATGCATCCGCAAGGAAGGGGAGGCTTGTGTGGTGGAATTATTCGTGGTTAATAAACATCTCCACTTCGCATGCCCTCGCTGTTTGCCTTAGGGAATTATTTCGTTATGGATTTAGCATTTTCTTTATTTTAGAATTTAACTGGGGGTATTCCGAGTATTTTTTACCTTATTCATAGACGACGGAAATATCGAATTATATTAAAATGACCAGAGTTCTACTACGTGAGATATGCTTCATGTCCAGAAATTAGTTGAAATTTCCGCGCAAAATTAGTTTTTTCATTTACTTTTGTTTTTCGTTAAAACTCAACCTCCGTTTCATTGTTCACCTTTGATATTCTAGACTTTGATAAGCCTTTTGCAGGGACGACTCTTGACACGCACAACAATAGTTAATGAGGCAGCCAGAGATGCGAGGAGGAAAAATCAGAATATTTCGTGTCGCAATTCCGGTGTCTAAAGGGAATCAATTATGCAATGGAATGATTAGTTTCTGCTGTGACAAAAGCACCCGAGACGAAGATAAATTTCCTGCTGAAACATATATATAATAGTATGTGATATATTTAAATGGAATATGATAATATTATTTCCTCGATGGAGTATATGTTGATACATATCCCATGTTTACACGGTGAATGAGGATATGTTATGATATAATATTCAGAAGGCGAAAAGGGGAGACGAGCCTGGTCGCATTAGGTACGTGGGATGACGGTGGTGATGCAACTGCTGAGAAATACGAAGGAGAAAGTATTGTAGCCAAAGGGGTTTTGCCCTTTATAACAAAATATATTACAAAAGTATTTATATTTATATTTTTTATGACGTTAAAATATATTTATTCGAAATCTTAGGTTCTCGTTCGGTTCCCAATTAGGCGAGATGATGAAGGCCGAGCGAAGAAAGAGGGGTCCAAGAGGGGAGTATGAGGCAGAGGGAAGGAAGGCATAGTGAGTTGAGAAAATGATAAACAGAAGAATAATGTTCCATCTCTCCGGCTTCATACAGTATCATTAGACGCCATCTTACTCTGGGATGAACAACAATTTGCATCCTTTAGGCTTCGTTATCCTCGAAGGAACAGGAAGAAGTAACAGGAAATCGGTCTTCCGTCCTAGATGCCGAAGGGAAGGGGTTTCTCCAGTTGAGTATGTTGCGTCTCCCCCTTACGTCTCCCTCTTTCCTTGTTGTTTTCCCCCAACCTCCCATCGCTCCCCGTCACCTTCCCCCTTCCACTCTCTCTCTCTCTCTCTCTCTCTCTCTCTCTCTCTCTCTCTCTTTGGCCATTCAAAATCACCATTTCATCTCAGCAGCAGCAGCTCGAGCAGGCGACGGGTGAGGGGGAGGAGTAACAGTAGGAGTAGTAGTAGTAGGAGGAGGAGGTGGAGGAGGAGCAAACCCTTGTTTTAATAACATTCAGAAGCCAAAGTCTTGTGGCCAAATTAGCCTCAAGGAACCAACCAACTCTGCGTCCAGCAGCCAAAGGGTTGAGGGCAATAAGGAGTTTCAAGAACCGTGTTCACTAGGACGGAAAGCATATCTGTAGTCAGGTGCGCGTGGCCCCAACGTGACGAGAGAAGTGGAAGGCCGTTTTACTCCAAGAGGAAAGCACAAGAACAGTCGGTCGAGGGAGGAGGCCAGAGCAAACTTCAATTTGCCTGGAAGTGCTGCTGGAGCTGGCCATTGGTCATCACAGAGAGTAAATATTGTTCTTCCCCCGGCGGGCAGCAGAAGGGATGGTCACTGGTGCACACAACCACCCACCTACCATCATTCCTCCGACTCCTCCTCCTTCCTCCTTACTTCTTCTTCTCCTTCTCCTTCTCCTTCTCCTCCACGTCCTCCTTCTTCGCCCCCATTTCTTTCATTCTCCTTTTCATTTGAACCTCTCCCCCTTCTTCACCTACTCTTCATCAGTCTCCGTTTCATTCACTAGTTTTCCCTTCATCCTCGCTGATATTATTACCACCTCTCCCTCCTAATCTTATGATTATCAACTTCTTCCATCTTCTCTGAATCATCGTGCTCTTTATCCCCAGCGTCCTCATTCCCCGTTGCGTCTCTCCAGCTGGGTTATCTGTATGAATAAACATAATGCTACTACCCTGTTGTTGTGGGAGCTAAATACACTCTACATAGCTCCGGACCGCAACCTTTATTTGACAAGATTTCGAGCAGCCAAAGCAGTTAAACTAAAGATCATTTTCATTTAAACCTCCAGCTCTCCCGGCAAGATTTCAGTAAAGATTTACAGCGACAAACAGAAGCATGCGCGTAGGCTTGGAAGATTAGCTTTTATATTACTTTGTTTTTTCCCTTTGCAATATTATGATGAATAGTTGTTAGGAAGGGACAGCAAGTGACGAGAAGTTGGTATAAAGAACACTTTTTTTTTTACAGAAGGAATCCGAAACTGCATCATGGATAGTAAAAATAGTTTCTTTTTTTATTGTAAATCTAAGTTTTGGGACCACAAACGGAAAATAGAACAAGAAAGATGCTCATTCTGCCCACTACATTAGTTTATTTTCATATGAGAAAGAGAAATTACATAATTCCA
>NC_090727.1:143953814-143961314 GCF_036898095.1 Palaemon carinicauda | reverse complement strand
ATTGTTCAAAATTAATTTGTCATTTATTTTATGACTATTTTTATAATGCTATTTCATAAGGTATATCTGGGACTTGAATGCATTTTCTTAGGTATATAAAACATGAATATCTTATGGAGAAGTGCAGCCGTTTCTTGTCGACCAGGATGCCTGCTGTATGATTATTTTCTACTCATACGACTATGGGTATATACAGTATTATGATGGGATTAAATTAACACAGTAAATAAAAGATTAAAATTAATCACACATAAAAGTAGCATTGGTTGGAATAGAAAATGATATTAGAATTAAAGACAATTAAATAATATTGAAGCAAAACAAAAATCTGAAATAACGATTAAAATCTAAATAAAAAGGACATCCTATGAAGTAAGATTTGCTCCGGGCGAAGATGATTGGCAGCCGAAAATCGTTTTCATATTTATTTGATGTGATGTGGAGGGCTTAGAGCTTAGGGCTAAGCTCCTCCACTAAGCGAAGCGATCCCATTAAAAGAGTCATAGAAATGATTTTAATTGTTTGTAACTATCAAAAGATGGGTGATTTTTTTATCGTCTTTACACTGCTTACCTTTTATAATACATTGTTAATTAGTTCAATCTGAAATTACCTTGGGATATGTGGAATACTGAATATTCGATTCTTGTAGTTTTCCAGGAGTTTTATTCTCGTTTCATACGTTCAGAATTTTATATTTCACATTCCTACCTTAGATGTATCAGTTTCTTTAATAGAAAATTAGAAACGCTTTAATTTGAATAAGAAATCGCAATAGATGGTTATAAACTTCTTCTTCTTCTTCTTCTTCTTCTTCTTCTTCTTCTTCTTCTTCTTCTTCTTCTTCTTCTTCTTCTTCTTATTATTATTATTATTATTATTATTATTATTATTATTATTATTATTAAAGAGATAACTATGATGATATAAATGTGACGTAATGAAATATACGTTTTCAAACATGCCAATAATATTAATTAATATTTTTCTTCAAGAGGATATCACAATTACAGGATATCATTTTATTGGCATGACTAAACTTAGTCTCCAAAATGGTTTTTAAAGAATTATTTTGGAAGATTGAAATTTTGTATTCTGAATTATGCAAGTGTATGTTAATGGGCAGGGGTTCGGACACTTCGTACACTCTTGCTACCAAAGTTTGCACCAAGTAGCCTATATTGGTGTAGTAGTTGAACATATGCTTATTTATTATGTATGCGCATTTAGTATTACTCCAAGGAAAGTGCGTATATATTTTGTACTTCTAGACAAACACACACATATACATTACTGTATATAAGTACAAACACATACACACGCATATATATATATATATATATATATATATATATATATATATATATATATGTATTTATATATATACATATGTGTGTGTGTATATATATATATATATATATATATATATATATATATACATATATATATATATATATATAATATATATATATATATATATATATATATATATATATATATATATATATTATATATATATATATATATATATATATATATATATATTATACGACTTTTTATTCCAAACTTTAACGTAAGGCAAGACACTAAAAGATGCCTGAAAACGTGCTGGTGGGACACCCCCTTTAACGAGACGGGAGTAATATCGCATTACTACCGGTCTGATTTATCACCTGTAGCCCTTTGACTGTACGGTGCTGTGTAATGAGATGAAAGCGTTATCATGGATTCTAAGGTTATTCAGGATATTAAAATATTAGAGCATAATAATAACAATAGTTCAATACTGGACAATTACTAAAGCGCATTTTATAACAGGTATGTGATATGAATTTATAATTCATGGAAACCATCTCTAGCAGTAAGCCTGGCCGAATATGACGATGAGGTATAACCGTTATAGGGAATCATTCAAACGTTCGTTGCTACGGTTAAAGTGATAGCTATGGAAAATAAGGGAATCGATAGGAGACAAAGCTAATGGTAATAATGCCATTAGGCACAGAATTGATAACGGAGTTCCAACCTTGCGATCGCTTTTTGGAAAATAACGTATTTTTTTTGTGTGTGTGTGTGTTGGGAGGGTCATTGATAATTATCCTTAAATAGAAACCTGAAATCACTTTTTGCAAAATAACGTTTTTTTATGTTGGGAGAATCGTTAATAATTATCTTTAAGAAGAAACTTGCGATCGCTTTTTGGAAAATAACGTATTTTTTCATGTTGCGAAAGTTGTTGATAATTATCCTTAAGTAGAAGTATATTTTGTTTCACTCGACATTTGATCTTCAGAAACTTTCTAGTCTAATAAAAGGTTAACAATTCAATAAAAAAGTAAAAAAGATAATTGTAGAATTGATTTTGAAAAGATAGGACAAATATGTAGATTCGGAGGGAGGGGGAAGATGAAAAGAAGCATTATGCGAAGGATTTGTGGTAACGACTTTTATAGGTACTTTATGAACTTCAAAGGATTCGTTTGAATTTATTCTTTTTACACTTAGGTATTCATGTGATCTGTGCTTGCAGAGGGACGTAAACATACAAACTCTACATCGTACGTTTTACGCGGAACTTCAAAAGTTCATTACTATTTCTTTGCTTTTTTCGTGTTCCACTACTACTCATCAACCATACAGGCCTAAGATCTCTCTCTCTCTCTCTCTCTCTCTCTCTCTCTCTCTCTCTCTCTCTCTCTCTCTCTCTCTCTCTCTCTCTCTCTGTGGGATATAAAGCAATAGTGTTGTCACGATTAATTTTTAGTGCTAACCGATCAGAGAAAGCTGGCCGTCGGTAACAAGGTTGATCTCTGCCCGCTATTTGATTTGGAAATCGTGTTGTTGGCTCTTGATCTTTTGTTTATTCTGTCTCTTGATGTCAGACTGTGCAACTTGCTAAATCGTTGAAAGAGAGAGAGAGAGAGAGAGAGAGAGAGAGAGAGAGAGAGAGAGAGAGAGAGAGAGAGAGAGAGAGAGAGAGAGGGGGGATCTCTGGAGATCAGACTGTGTAACTTTCTAAATCGTAGTAAAAGAGATAGAGAGAGAGAGAGAGAGAGGGAGTTTTAAGTCTTAGCCTTATTCTGGATAGCCTTAATGACTTGAATAGATTAGATATGCCCTTTCGATATTCAGAAAAGTTACAGTAACTGTTGAAAATTGAGTTAGAATTAGTAACAAAATTTAAGTTATAGTATTTTTGTTTATTTTTACGATATGCATTTTTGGTACCTCTATTCTAAGTAGAATCAAAACTTCCCACTAAGTGAATCAGTTGATATTCAAAATTCCTTTTCTTATAATACTACCATTTGAGATAATTTTAGTAATGGTATGATAAATGTATTCCATATTGGTACTAGAATTGTAGTTTAAGTTAAACAGGTGAGTAAAATTTGGAAGAGCTCAGTAAGGATGAATTCTTTGACGTAAATTCTATGCTGGTATTTGACCCATCCCAGTCAAAGAACATTAATATTTTATATGCTTTTTATTTCCAAATGAACTTTGTTTTTTCGTTCTCCATTCTTCTACGCTTTTGGGATTCCTTAACGTCATCTTCTCCTCAATGTTTCAGGATCACATAAAAAAAAAAATTATTTCCGGACTTAATGTTCCCAGAGACATTGAGCTTTTTTGGGGGGTGTTATGTTTCAGACTTTTGCAAACTCCCTGCGGTCCTCGAGTCGTTCTAGGTTATTTGATGTGGCATAGTGTTTATTTTTTTTTTTTCGAATCAGTTTAGGGTTGTGGTGGCCGATGTGGTAATGTCCCTGACTGGTGAATGCCAGATTGGGGTTCGAGTCATTCTCAAACTCGTTAGTTCCTTTGTTCGCTACAACCTTACCATCTTTGTGAGCTAAACAGGAGGGTTTGGGAGAGCCTAAAGGTCTATCTGCTGAGTCATCAGCAGCCATTGCCTGGCCCTCTTTGGTCTTAGCTTGGGTCTGGAGAGGGGCTTGTGCGCTGATCAAATGTATATTTGGTCAGTCTCTAGGGTACTGTCCAGCTTGATATGGCAATGTCACTGTCCCTTGCCCCTGTCACTCATGAACGGCCTTTAAACCTTTAATAGAAGTACTGTCGCCAATTGATTCAGCACGCAAGCTGTTGATTTAGGAGACTACGTTCGATCCTTTATTATCGCTCACAAGTCACTTAGCGGTAAATGGGTAAAAACAATTTCTGGGGTCTAGTAATTAAGCTTGGGTATTTTATTAGATATCAGAGATGAGCTCTTTTGGCGCCACCCCCCTCAAAAGGGAAAAAAAAATTAGTATTGTATATATATATATATATATATATATATATATATATATATATATACATATATATATATATGTGTGTGTGTGTGTGTGTGTGTTTGTGTGCATGTGGGGGTATATATATATATATATATATATATATATATATATATATATATATATATATATATATATATATATATATATATATATATATACTGTAAATAGATAGATAGATAGCTTATTTATATGTGGTTTGTACGCTGGCATACTGTATCTTCGAGGTTTTATGCATGTTAACAAAGGGGGAAACATTTAACTATATTTTCAAATCTTCATATAATTGGTAATATGATAATAATATTGATAATTATTAATATAACAATAGTAATACTGGCGATAATGAGTCTTCATAAATTTGAATGTTAGTTAATCCTATTACTTCCCTCGTTGCCATGTTAGTAATAAAAAACTACTTGTCATAGTAGAATGTTGATGAATTTGCAAGGAATCTTGAATACCGGATTGTGCATTAGATATTTATAGTACACGTTCATTAAGTCAGCATTTACATATGAACATCGAAAAACGAATGTATCGACTCTCTCTCTCTCTCTCTCTCTCTCTCTCTCTCTCTCTCTCTCTCTCTCTCTCTCTCTCTCTCTCTCTCTCTCTCTCTCCTGCATGTGAGAGAGCCTTTGTAGTGAAAATTGGTCGGAATATGTATTTTCAAAATAAAAAGTAAATTCCCCAGGAAAGAGTAAATCATTCCCTTGGGAGCAACCCTTTGGTTAGCAAAACAGTGCCAAATCGTGGCGAGTTTTGCACCATGTTTGGCAGATTGTTTACGGCCAAGGGGAGAAGAGAAGGCGTTATAGATAGAGCCTGCAAGGCAACACACTACAAAGGGGCCAATAAGGACCCAGCTTTCTTTGTTAGGATTAATGGTAGCCATAAAAGAATAAAGAAAAAAAATCAAAAGCCAATTGATACGATGCTTTTATGGAGGAAAACGACTGGTAATATAGTTTGCTTGATTTCAAATGAGCGTTGATTACTAAGGGGAGGTTTCTATCTGTGCTGTAGTGTGGTAGATCAAAGGCAATCAATCTTTTATGTTATTTGTAAGTATATTTCTCTTAGAGGCTTTAAAAACTTTTTTTTTTTTTTCAAATCGTCCATCGCGTGGAAGGCAAAAATTGTAAAGCACCTCGGTGAACTCGTGCTAGATTTTCCTTTTGAGAACCCCAGAGATGGAAATGGTATCAGTGAACCAGCACCAGATGCTTTTGTTACACTTCAAAAGATGGCATCAGTAGGTTAAATTGGATCAGCGATTGGGAGTGTGAAGTTTCTGGGGAAATTTCATTCAAAAGTAATTCAGACATCACAAATGCATCTGGTGATGGATTAGACTGTATTTGATAGTTTATCTTTATTACTATTATGATTTTCGTATTACTTGAGAAGGCTTAGATAAATAATATCCTTACAAAAGAGTATATTGCGAAATTATTGGTTTCACATCCACCTGAGGGTATATTAAAATCTTATTAATTTGAGGTTAAAAATTTGTATTATGGCTCTAGGATGTGAAAATACTATTTTAGCATTGTTTTGTTAACTTTTCATCACTTTAAGAATTACAGAGCCAGTATTACAGTTGGATTGAAATGAATATTTCCGAGATTTTGTCTATGTTTAATGTTCTTGTTCGTTGTGATGGAGCAAAACAATTGTTTATATATTCATGTTTAGCAACATTGAGACTGGTGAATACTCGGATGGTGTAGATACTTGATACTGAGAGCATGTTTACTCTCATGATTATTAGTAGAGAAATGAATATAGGTTATTATTTTTAGCCATAGATAAAGAACAGAAACTTGTAACAGGCCGGGTTAATCTGGCTGTTTTATTTTCAAGTTAATGTTATTATGTATTGAAAGACTTGAAAAGAATGGTAACGTTGGTACAGGAAAGATGAAGTAACGTGGCCTAAATAGTTGGAGTATGTGGAATATGATAATGGTAAGAAGCAAAGTTACTTAGTGTGTTTAATGTTGTAGGATGAAAGAAAATAGCAATTCTGAGAGGTGTTAATTTAGTGGTCTGACCTGTTGCATATAATGTAGAAGAGTTTGAGGTTTGAAGAAGGATACAGCAGAAATTGATGGAATGACCAGAAGTGTATTACGTTAGAGAGAGAGAGAGAGAGAGAGAGAGAGAGAGAGAGAGAGAGAGAGAGAGAGAGAGAGAGAATTCCAAGTAAATAGAGTAGGGGTTATGTGGTTCGATCATGTTGTGAAAAGAGATTCATATTTTGACAGGGTTGAGAAATAAATCCCATTGAAAGAAAACGGAGACAAGACATACATGGAATTATACCGGTTGTTTATGTCATTTTTAATAATACTTTAATTTAATTTTGTTTCTTAATAGTTAGACTTGTATTTTTGCAAAGTAGCAGTGTCATATAAAATAGTTTAAAGTACAAGATCATTAGTATATATATTCTTGATAGCATAATAATTGCATATTATTATTATTATTTCAAGCTAAGCCACAACCATACTTGGAAAAGCAGGATGCTATAAACCCAAGGGCTCCAACAGGGAAAAATAGCCCATTGAGGAAAGGAAACGAGGAAATAAACTACTAGAGAAGTAATGAACAGTCAAAATAAAATATTTTAAATACAGTAACGACATTAAGTTAAATGTTTCATATATAAACAATAAGAACTTAAAGAAAACAAAAGGAAGAGAAACAAGATAGAATAGTGTCCCTGAGTGTACCCTTAAGCAAGAGAACTCTACCCCAAGAAAGTGGAAGATATTGGTACAGAGGCTATGGCACTACCAAAGAATCAAGAGCAGTGGTTTTATTTTGGAGTGTCCTAGAACAGCTGCCTACCATGGCTAGAGTCTCGTTCACCCTTGCCACTGAACAACTACAGCGCAGTAGCTAACCCCTTGAGCAAAGAAGAATTATTTGGTAATCTTAGTGTTGCCATGTGTATGAGGACAGAGGAGAATGTGTAAGGAATATACTAGACCATTCAGTGTATGTGTAGGCAAAGAAAAAATGAACCGTAACCAGAGTGAGAGTTCCTATGTAGTACCGTGTGGCCAGTCAAAGGATCCAATAACTTTTTAGCGGTGGTATCTCAATGGGGGCTGGTGCCCTGGCCAACTTACTACCTATTATCCACATACTTATGGAACAGCATATCTAATTATAAGAATGATGGGCTAAC
>NC_090727.1:143946314-143948814 GCF_036898095.1 Palaemon carinicauda | reverse complement strand
TGAATATATTATCATTATTATTATTTTTTTTTTATTATCTCTTGCTAAGCCACAATCCTAGTTGGAAAAGCAAAATCCTATAAGCCCTAGGGCTCCAACAGGGAAAATAGCTCAGTGAGGAAAGGAAGTAAGGAAAAACTACAAGAGAAATTTAAGAATGATAACATTAAGATCAATCTTTCATACATAAACTATACGAACTCGTAAATAACGAGAGGATAAAAACTTCAAAATAACAAGAGGAAGAGAAACAAGGTAAAATAGTGTGCCCGAGTGTACCCTCAAGCAAGAGATCTCTAACCCAAGACAGTGCAAGACCATGGTATAGAGGCTATGGCACTACCCAAGACTAGAGAACAATATGTACTTCAGTGAATTTCTGACATTATAGAGGTTTGCTTCAAAAAAAAAAAATCCTTTTTGATAGCAAGTGATTTCAGATTTTTATTTTGCACTATCTATTATAAGGGCATCGACCTTTCGGTGAAAAATATCACAATAAGCTCTTGGCTTTCGTTTGGCCAGCCCGTGAACTGCTCCCTACCTACTACTCTCCATTCTACTGGGCTGTATTTAGTGGTTTAATAAAAGAGCCATCTAGGGATTGCTGAGAACATGGAAACATTTATCCTTTGGGCATCATCTCAGCTAAAGGAGATCGAGGTACTTGGTGTAAAAATATTATTGTATGTGCACGCATACAATCAAACACACATATACTGTATATATACACATATAAAAATATTCATATCGATGTATTTTATACATATATATGCTGATGCATATCTGTTTCCGTATATATAGTTAGGTGAGTAAACTAATTTTATCATTGCCATGACAAAATAATAATAATAAAGACTGTTTGCTAAGTGATTTAAAAAATAAAGGTTTCTTTTAAAAATCAGACTTGAACAGTTTCTTTCATAATGATGATTTCGAAGGATGATGAAACGAAAGTATAAAAGATCCCTCTGTCCCCTCACTTATAATATATTTTAATCAGTGGTTAGCCTTTTTACGATGCAGGTGATAGTGAACAGCCGTCAGCATCAAGATCTTAGCCTATGAAAGACTGGGTTGGAGCATTTCCATAACCAAATCCATTTCTGAAATCATTTGACTGTCGTGTACTAAAGCATCGCAATATTAAGTACATCAACATAAGTGTTCTTTTCCCATGTTGAAGCCTTAGTCCATTTCCTTTGAAGGACTTTGAAAGCTCTTCTACTATCTACAAACGTCATTTACCTTTGTATCCCTCAACGTAAATTGCTACCCTCTACGCCTTTATCTTCAAGGGCACAATACTGTGTCTTAGCCAGGGCTTGAGCCATTCACCCGACCGGCTAAGTCCACACAATTTCAGCAAATTTTGGGCCCGGCCTGCTTGTTCATAAGACTGACTAATGAGTTCTATGACAATAACAAGAGCGCAGTTGGTATTATTGGGTCGCTGGGAGAGCAAACCCAAAATTCCTCCTCTGACGAAAGAGGGAGAAGAGAAGAGGAAGGCAGGAGGTGGAAAGGACCACGTCTGGAGGAAGCAAACTCCTTTCTCCCTCTCTCTCTCTCTCTCTTTCTCCCCCTCTCCGCATTCCCTTCTATATAAACATTCGGCCAACGCGAACAAATACTATTGGTCGAATAAGTATATATCGACGCCAAGGCTTGAGAGGCAGTTCTAGTCCATATTACTTTAACTTCGTATGTAGATTGCAGAAGTTACATCAAGAGTTAGAATTAGATGGACGATGTCGAGTGAAAAACATTATCCATTCAACGGTCTTCCAATAACGTTCTTCGTATTTATTACAGATTTTCGCTCAGCCAATGGGCGGCGAGCGAGGGATTCCCAACGACCAATCAGCGGCCTTCCTTTGTGCCAGCGCCATCTGAGAAAATCGTCCAAACTTCTTGTGGACTGCTTTCGCCTCAGTCCCAACCTCGCCTACTGGAAGACATGTTTTGAGATATTACATTCTCTGGTAATGCATTAGATTCTTGAATAAATCATTGGGGCCCTGCCCTCTCCATACTCCCCCCATAAGCAGCACCAACTACTGTTTGACGGTTTTAAATTAGGGGGGAAGGGCAGAAGGGGATCCTTATTGAAGAAGAAAGAGAGGAGGAGAAAGGGCCCGGCTGTAGTGGTAGGGGGTGTCTTACGGAGGAAGAGAGAGAGAGAGAGAGAGAGAGAGAGAGAGAGAGAGAGAGAGAGAGAGAGAGAGAGAGAGAGAGAGAGCTCAGAAATAACTAGGGGATGAGAGTGAAAGGCCTTAGAGACCAAGGGGAAATGGAGGGGTAGCGGGGTAGGTAGTGTAGGTCTTTGATGATCGTGGCCGTTTGCTTGTTTTAAGGCCACCGAGGATAAAACAGGAACCTCAGTAGCCAAGTATTAGCTTCTAATACTTTTTAAGTTTCGTTACTTAAGAATTAATAGGATTTTCCTTTGTATTTTTTTTTCTATTCTTTTGTCTCTTCATTATATTTCAAAGAACAA
>NC_090727.1:143938814-143943814 GCF_036898095.1 Palaemon carinicauda | reverse complement strand
GCACCGGCGAATAACATAGAGTTGAAATCATCCTGGACGACACTAAAAATGAGATCGAG
Source organism: Palaemon carinicauda (assembly GCF_036898095.1). Taxonomy (NCBI): domain Eukaryota; kingdom Metazoa; phylum Arthropoda; class Malacostraca; order Decapoda; family Palaemonidae; genus Palaemon; species Palaemon carinicauda. The sequence continues at coordinate 143,943,755 of NC_090727.1, read as the reverse complement.
CAAAACCTTTGCATCATTCAGTACTACACGACACATCGCTTCGCCAATATTCCTTATTTTCTGTGGCACAGAGGAAATCCTTTTTCTTTCCCCCTAATTTTGAATAAGGCGAATTTTTCCGCAAGCCCCCCACCCTTGTGTACTTAATATCTTTTTAGGCAGTGTTTTTGAAGAGGGACACTTGTTTCCCTTACAAATTTAAGGGTCTGGTGGTGTTTCACTTTTGTTGAACACACAGATAATTTGCAACGTTATGCTCCAGAATTTTGTCTGGGGATTTTCACGGTTTGTTTTTTTAGCTCATAATGCAGTTTAAAATCACATATTGGAAAGGGATTTCCACTCTCGTTTTTATCCGCTTTTCGAGCGCTTAACTCTTTTGTTAATTTTTTTTTTTCACATGAGTCGCGGTATTTTATTTTATGGCAATATGAATTTCTGTATTAACCAGTAACTGTAATAATGGTATCAATGCAACAAAATATAGTTACTATTATTATTGTTATTGAGATCGTTGGTGTTTTAGGTGATGCTGTAGTTGTTTTTACTTTTATTAACACTTCTATTATTGATATCAACAACTTTAAAATTTTTCATACACATAATACAACCGACTGTACTTTTTCAAGAAAATAAAATTCTCTAAAGAAAATTCCTTAGAAATCAGTTGATAACCATTTTTGCTACTAAAACTGATTTGGAAGAGCCTCATTTGATAATAAAAAGGTAGAATTTCTGTCTTTTCCATCATTACTACTACTGTTACACTATGCTACTACTTTTACCTGGTACTTGTAATAATAATACTGTTCCTGAAGCTATTTCCTTCAATGCTTGAAGAAAATATGATGCAGCCCATCATTATTTATTTATTCATTTATTTGTAATTATTACCATTGCTTAAATCCTGCAGTTAAATCATTCTTTAATAATTTGGCCAAGGCATATTTTGGAATGTGATCCAAGAATATTAGTGATAATAAATCAAGATTATCATAAAACATCACAAACATGCTGAAGGACGTACTATAATTGCTGAATGGAAATTTTATTCTGATATTTTTAACTGATAAAAAAATGAATCGGTCGATTAACAGTGATATTTGTAGTCAGTTCAGCTTGGCATTCGGAATGAGTAAGAGTGTACATGATATAAAAATGTCATATTCATCCTCTTCTATATTATTTCAAATATGCAATATTATTGTCACCCATAACCACTAATAAATTAGTAACAACATTGCAATCATATTGAACCTCAATCCCAGAATAAGCAAAGGACTGAATCACATAACGTGTTTGAACCAAATAAAAAAAAGAAATGTCATGTAACTTCATGGTACAGAAGTATCATCAGTCAGAATCATCCATATCTCGTTGATGACTCCGTTGATTCTGTCATCATACAATCGTTTAGGTCAAATACTGGTCGTCCACCGCGTTGCTGGCTGTTGTCACTGCCTATTATTCACGAAGAAAACCCAAATGATGATTTTCGAACCGGGCTACAGAAAGAGGGAGCCAGCCCGGAGATTTCTCGGTGCGTGAGGGAATCTTTCTCTTTACAATTTATATATCTCTATTTTCTTGATTATCTATCTTTCTATTAATTCATTTGTCTGTCTATCGTTTTACCCACTTATCTTTAAATCTCTATGCGCTCATCCTTTTCTGCTTGTATACAATCTAATTTGGTAATTATCAGTATGTCGATATTTTATCATGGGTCATTCAATCTTTTATATAAATAGATAAATAAATAAATGAATAAATATTTATATATATATATATATATATATTATATATATATATATATATATATATATATATATATATACATAAATGTATATAAATGCATGTGTATATATATACACATATATACATACACACACATATATATATATATATATATATATATATATATATATAAATGTGTATATAAATGCATATGTATATATATACACACATATATATACATATATATAGTTGTGTGTGTGTGTTTCTATGCGCGCACACACACACATACATACATATATGTATATATATATATATATATATATATATATATATGTATATATATGTATATATATATTGTATATATATATATATATATATATATATATATATATATATATATGAGAGAGAGAGAGAAGAAGGTAGATAGACAGCTAGGTAGATATATAGATGTGAGTTTATATTCACTTAAATAGTATATCTCCATTAGATTTTACCCTCCTGGCTTTCAGGAAATATCTATAGAGTGAGGATGCTAACCCCAGGCCCTATCTCTTGGAGCTAGTCTATAGAGAGCGTTTCGTTTATGGAGGGTCACCCCTCCAAGTACTGGCTTGACCCAGCGTTGCTTAACTTTATTGTTCAAAGTACTAAAGATGGAAGGGAAGTGTTACGGCCGGTGTCAGATATATATAAATTTAGTATCAATACTATAAATACCATTTATTTTATTTATTATTTAGCTAAATTTTTTTTATCTATCTGAATATATTTTGTATATCTCTGTCAGACTCCTTACCTATATATATCATCATACCCTCCTGCCTCTTCAAGCCTTTGCTTCTCTTTCCATTTCCTCAGCGTAACTGTCTGTTCTTCAAATCCCCCAGCTATAGAAAAATGGACTAAAATTTATAACCAGAATCGTATTGCAACATACTGACATTGCTCGTTTTATCTACTTTTTTTTTTTTATTCTGCTTGCCGGCACATTTATCATTCATCCTTGCAACTGTATGTCCTTGAAGCTGGGAAACCCAGGTAGCTGACAGTAGAAGAATTCAGACTTTTTTAATCTCTCTCTCTCTCTCTCTCTCTCTCTCTCTCTCTCTCCTCTCTCTCTCTCTCTCTCTCTCTCTCTCTCTCTCTCTCAATATCTGGCGACTCTAAATATGAGAATTCATTTGACTTTAAGGTGACTCAGATTCATAACCTCTTCCACACACAATTAACAAGTCCCTCCCGTATATAAAACTAAAGTAGTATTCCCCTCATTTAAGAAAAAAATGAGAGAGAGAGAGAGAGAGAGAGAGAGAGAGAGAGAGAGAGAGAGAGAGAGAGAGAGGAGAGAGAGAGAGAGAGAGATTGGACCATTTTATCCGTAGCACCCATCACTAAACAAAACAAATGTTTATGCTTGGAAAGCGAACAGCAGATGGGTCAGAGGAGAGACAAATGTTTAAATGCTTAAAATTCTTCGAGTGGACAGTTAGGCCAAGTCTGTATTCCCAGACAGGAAGGCACCGAATACAAGAGCGACTGAAAAGAGGAATTAAATGCGGAAAGTAAAATGCTTCGGGGGAGGCAAAAGGGAAAATAAATCAACAGTGTATGTGATTTACTGCATCGGGACATCGAGAGAGAGAGAGAGAGAGAGAGAGAGAGAGAGAGAGAGAGAGAGAGAGAGAGAGAGAGAGAGAGGACCAAAAAGGTAGGATGGTCGTGTTCTTTGCAATGTTTCCAAGTACGATATATAATTATATTGATGTAAATTTTTTTAATTAAGTGAAGGCAAGAGAAGGAAACGGAATGAGAGAGAAGGGTGATCTTAACAATGTCTCAAAATAGCTTCTCTTCTAAGCGAAAATATATTTGTGTGAGAAAAGGTTAAAAGAAGCGAGAATTCAAGAGGTAGGATCCAAATGAATCCCCGGGGGAATATCGTCCCTGTTTTCGAACATGGATGAAAGATATTTTAAGTCGAGGCAGTAAAGACAAAACACTCGACTGATTTGCATTACGGTAGGAGGTGCGAAAGTAATTTGTAGTAAAGTATAAATTTAAATATGTATTAAATGTCATCCAAGGTATGAAATGAAAAAAATGAATATGCGTAAAAATAGATATCGGAAGAAATGACTCTGATAGTTTGAATGCTTTCTATATCTTTGAAGACGCGTCCTCTATGTTAGCATTTGCATAACTATATTCATTATGCATAAAAAATATATATGTGTTATTATTCAATTATTACAATGCCAATTATATTAATTATAACACTTCATCAAGTAATTTCTGCTACTGCATTTAGTTTCATGAAGCAGATTTAAATGAGTATGCTTCTTTCACGTTATTTATGATGTCAGTTCGTATAGTTATATTGTTCAGTCCCCATCATATAGAAAATATAATTGTAAGTTTATTGCGTAAATGACCTAAAATATAGTAAACTTACCTGCTAGACGTTTGAAATTTAGATCAGTCGGGATATTATATTTTTTTTTTTTTTTTGCAAGAATAATCCTTGAAAATAAAAAAAAAAATTGATAGTATAACAATACTAAACTTCAAAGTCTCGTAATATTTTTCTCTGAAAACGACTCTCCGTCAGAAAACAGTTACCTTTGCGAAAACAATTTCGCGAAGTATATTTGTGATCTTATTGCGAAGGTGGATGAAATCTTATTGTCGTTCTATTTACCAGTAGACAAACGAGATATGTTGTTTTGTTATAGCTCTTCTTCGGAACAAATATTCACTGATTTCTGCAAATGCTACTTTCTTGCAAATCAACAGAAGATTATTGCAGATCTATTCATGCGTTTATGCATTTGCATATACAATGTTAATTGAAATAAATTTGTGGTGTACTGTATATATATATATATATATATATATATATATATATATATATATATATATATATATATATATATATATATATATATAGAGAGAGAGAGAGAGAGAGAGAGAGAGAGAGAGAGAGAGAGAGAGAGAGAGAGAGAGAGAGAGAGAGACCTTTAAAATCTTTAAAAAATAATTGCAAATGCTACTTTCTTGCAAATCAACAGAAGATTATTGCAGATCTATTCATGCGTTTATGCATTTGCATATATAATGTTAATTGAAATAAATTTGTGGTGTACTGTATATATATATATATATATATATATATATATATATATATATATATATATATATATATAT
>NC_090727.1:143918814-143933814 GCF_036898095.1 Palaemon carinicauda | reverse complement strand
TGTCAGAAGTAGAACCTACTGCTGCACATGTATTGCATAATTTGGTTTCCGGGTCGTGTTTCTGTGAATTCGATAAGTCCTTAAGCTGTTATCCATTGTCAATTTATAGTGTGACATGGTGAGGAGGTGTAGGGGGAGGAGGAGAAGCAGGCGGAGAGGACGGTTAAGTGGAGACCGAGTTGGAAAATATGAAAGACTGAAATAACTCGAAGGAAAGATGGATCGAGGTAGGATTCGCAAGAAATAATTGAAAGAAGTTCGCTCCAGAAGAATCAAAAGAAATATTCACACGAATGGTGACTAGGGATTAGTATGATACTTTCTTAAGATAGAAATGAAGACTACATTAAATTAAAAAAAATATATATATTGTATTACATTAAATTAAAAAAAAATATTGTTATAAGGCATAGATCAGCATTAACGTTTTTTTCAGGCAAGAAAATGCCTTACGGAAGCTAAGAATTAAAACTTCAGAATGCCTAACGGAAACAAGAATTTGAACTTGAAACATTCACACCTGAGCGAAAAGAAAGAGAATGACCAGCGAAGACATTATTGGGAAAGACACATGAAAGATTATAGTGGAAGTTCTCTTAGAAGAACGTCTCTCAGCAGTGTCTCCAGGATTTGATATTCAGGTCACATATCAGAATCCGGTGTTCATTAATTTTACTATGAAACAGAGGAAAGATCGCCTACCAGTGAATTGTAAGTGTGTAAGATTTGATTACAAATTCAAAGTCTAATTTCTTCATATGCTCTGGGATTTCCCGACCCAGGTCGTAGTATAGTTTGGTACAGTAGTGACGGTTTACTATGATTAAGATGACTAGAATAATTAAGGTTGTAGTAGGGTTAGATGCCGCTGGTTGATTAGGCCTGTAGGTTTTTGTCATTAGGAAAATTACGAGCATATTCTTGAGAATATTAGTTTCGTTATACTATACTGTTATATGATAAAGTTATCATTGGTAGCATATTCCCCTTAGAAGTATACTTTTTCTTATTTTTCCTCTTATATATGAATTAAACCGTATGGTTTTTGAATTCTGGGTTCATACATGTAGGGGATCCAAACCCTTAGAGTAATCACAGTATAATTCTCGAGGAATCTTCAGAACAATAACAACACGACAGTTCCCCCTCCCCCTCTCTCTCTCTCTCTCTCTCTCTCTCTCTCTCTCTCTCTTGAAATCAAACTGTGAATGATCTGGTCTCCCTATGCCCCACCCCCACGAACTGCCCCTCCACCTATCTAACAAAACCTCTCCCAGTTCCCTAAACACATGCTTCCCTTCACCCTTTCCTCCTCCACCCCCCCCCCCTTTCCCCCCCAAACCATCTCTGAAAAGCATGCGCTTGTGCTTGATCTGCATTCATTCTGTTGCATGCGTTGTCGATTGCAACCGGCAAGGCTCGTGCATCTTCATTTGCCATAGCAGCAGTTACAGCTGGAGCGTCTCTTTTTGAATAAACCCCTCCCAGTGTGGTTTGATATATGTTCGCTCTTCTTTGACTTTACTATACACTGCATGGTATAATTTATAGTAAAGTTTGAAATATGATTTTTTTAAGGAGCCAATAGTATATGAGTTCATTCTTGTATGTATATATATATATATATATATATATGTATATATATAAATAATTTTTTCTACTTACATTAGAAATGTCATCTCTCTTTAGCTTTAATGATTTCACCTTATTAGCTTTATTTGTGATAGATTTTAAGTGGATTTGAACGTTTGATTCTGTCATTTTTATCGTCCTCATAAAAGGAATTACGATCTAATAAGGGGTTAATTCAGTCATGAATGTATTTTTAGTTCCATCACTTAAATTCATTTGATACAGAAATTTACAGAAGTGATAAATGGCTGGGGTACACTTGATCTTATCCCATCAAGATAGGACAAATTACTTATTTCCATAGTTATAACAACAGTGATGTCGAGAATTATTTTGATATTTTATGTGGATTTTACACACATTTATTACTACAGAAGCATATATATATATATATATATACATATATATATATATATATATATATATCTATATCTATATATATATATGAATATATATATATATATATATATCTATATATATATATATATGAATATATATATATATATATATATATATTTGTGTGTGTTTGTGTTTTTGTACGTACACACATGTACACATCAAGAAATAAATGGTTTACTTGATTTGACATAACACATTTCTTGGTTCCAATTTACCTTACAACCCTAGAAATGCATATCAAACAACGACATAATCAGAAGATTAATGCAATAGTAAAAATACATTATTTAATCGAACCCCACCTCTCTCTCTCTCTCTCTCTCTCTCTCTCTCTCTCTCTCTCTCTCTCTCTGATCCACCAATGAGAGAGAAGCGGTAATCTCATTTGACGAGTCCCTTCGAAAGACTGAAAATCTTACCTGATAACACACAAAGCGGGTGTGAAAATTGCCCCCTTTGCAATGAATGTTAAACTCGCGGGAAAATAGCCCTCGTACATGTCCGTATAATACCTAGTAATTATGACGCGCGCAGTTCTTTAATTTTCGGAGTTGCCGGTATCTTCCGTGAGCTATGACAGGCCGCGTTCCAGAGTTGCCCTCAAAACGACATGGGATTTACCCGAGTGGTGCTCCTCTATGGTAGTCTGATGGGAATGTTTTTCTTTACATTGATCATGGCAAGCTTTCTTTATAAGAAAAAAACCACGTAGTTATAATTAGCTCATATGTTTGTTTATTTTTTTCACTTTTATTACGATAATTTTTTATATGTATGATAGGGCATATGATTTTTTTTATTTGAGTTACGGCTAAAATTTTAAAAATTGTAAACTAGTGAAGTTATATGTATTTTTATGACACGGGAATATTTATCTATACTTACATCGCTAAGATTTCTGTAAATTTTAAATAGATATAAATGTTATATGGAAGATTACTGTACAATTTTATGGAGAAGCATGAGTATGGTTATAGAATGAAAATAATGACATAATATAACAAACGGTTATTAAATTCAAGATTATGATTAGCATATGAGTTTAGGACTAAAATATAAAAAAGAAAGAAATATCAAAATCAGAAGTATCACTGTAGCACAAATTTAAAACACAAGATGTAAGATCTACGACTGATACGTTTGATTAAGGCTTGAAATAATGAACAATTGAAATATAATTCAAAGTCAAATGTAGCACAAAACAGCCGTCGTAAGGTGTGCTCTGTGGCTTCCATTTATTGAGAATGCTCGACCTTTACCGGTGGTTGTTTATCTGTTAAAGTATTAGGCATTTAGAAATAACTTCAGATATGTACACTAGAAAAATAAACTAGATAAAAATATATAGCCATTCTTTTATATTTCCTCTATGTACATTATTGAAACCGTATATGAAAAAAATTGTAGCGATGTATATATTAAAAAACCGTAATTTTAAACTGAAATTCTCCGTAAAAATATACTGCTCTCAGCTATATTTCAATAAAATACGAGCTACCGTAATTTTACCTTACTTTGTAATTATCTTTTACCGGTTGGTGACCGTAATATCCCTCCTTTACGTCAATATATCCGTTTTTAAACGGTAGAAATCCTGGAATAAATGTTGCCTTTAATTTGCCGTTTTAATGCAAGTTTTTAACAGTGTAACCTCTATAAATACATGTGTATTTCTAAGTAAATGCATTATATAGAATTGTTTATTTATAGAAGCCTGAATTCAGATATTTTTAGTTATACGTCTATTTGCAAACAATAAGGGAATGTGTTCTTACAATACACGTTCAGTTTATTTATGAAAAGAATAAATGTATGTTTGTAATAGTCAAAATAATTGTTAGTTAACATTCATCATTCTTAGTTTTTCTATAAAATTTTATTTGTAAGATTAGAAAGAGAAAAATTTTTGAAATTTCACTGCAAAAGTATGTGGTGTATAAATGTAATAAAAATAATATAATGACGAGACCTTAATGAAAAACAAACTTTATGCCCCGTTACCTTGTCACAAACCAATTATAGTTCCTCTTTCTATCTGGCATGATACGATCTAAATCTGATTCACGCCCACACTCTCAACCCAGTTAATAAATCGTCCTCTATAGACGTAGTTTCCTATGCTTTGGCCGTCAAAAGAGTCGAGTAATCCGGCAATATGGTTCTTGAATCAGAGATACCTCGTTAATTTGCTCGGATTAACTCTGGTTGGAAAAAGATACAACAAAAAAAACGCCCTGAAAATGCATCTTCCAACCTTGACTTTACCTGTTACCACCCCAAGCCTACTACAGTTGAATCAAGTGCAACGTGGCACAAATACACACACATACACACATATCCCTCCCCCTTCCTTTCCAGCACCACGCATCAACCCCCTTCCCCCAATCCCCCCCTTTATCTTTGGCATAACGGGAGGGGAGTTGGGTAGCCAGTCAATATTTTGTCCACCGATACTACAGCAGTTTCTAGCGTCACGCTGTCGGGCCAATCGTAGTAGCCATCGCCTTTAATATACTACAGGATTCCCCAGCGTAAACACTATTCTTTTTTCTATCTTTTTTTCCTCCTTTTTTTCCCTGTCTTTTTTTTCCACCGCTTCGTCCCCTGTTGCATAAAAACATTTCCTCCATGGAAATATCTTTATTGCTGAATGGACTTGTTGAATTTCCCTCTTAAATGATCAGTGTAGCTTTTTGTTTCTCGTTTATAGAGAGAGAGAGAGAGAGAGAGAGAGAGAGAGAGAGAGAGAGAGAGAGAGAGATAGTGTGTGTGTGTGTGCTTTTTATTACTGACTTGTATTTTTTCGTTTGCTGATGACTGGGAAAGGGAATTCATTCACAATGATTTCGTTCTCCGAGTGATGCTCTGTTGAAGTGGTATGATTATTGAATGGATTGTCGATCACATTTATTTGAAGGATTTCATAAGTGTTTTATTACTGATTTGTTTTTCTTTATTTGCGCACAATCTCAAGATAAAAATTAAAACAAAAACATGGAGGTATTCGACACTAGCTCTCGGCTAATCCATCTTTCGTAAGGTATGACACCTTGAATGTATTTTATAACACATTTGTATATATATTTTCCATTAAACAATTCATGTACACACTATAAGCTTTTTCCAAATTGCAACACAAGGAAAGACTCGTCTTTTTATTTCATGGTGTAACAGATGTTCACCGTTATATTGCAAAAGTGTAAATTTTCTGTTTAGAATTTTATATAAATTTCATATCAAGATCGAAATTGAAAGAATATAACTAAGGTCCAAATCGAAAGATTAAATGCTAAGGTTTATTTTTGGGGGGTAAACTATAAATGGTATAAAAAGGTGTTGAGCATATCTTGTTCCTTATCCTTGTAAGCCTTATAGATACATATAACGATGTCAAACATTTGTAAAAGAAGCGAAAAAGAATTTTAATCACAGTCTTCCTACCTTACGAAACCTCCCTCTTAATAAGAAACATTAATTAATGGTTATTTTTTATTATTCATATTTCCTAAGTTAACGGGAAACATCAATTTTATTCATACACATACACAAGTATTCCATTGCAATTGTACTAGTTCATTGCAACGTAAATGTAATTAATTTTCTAAGCCTTTGCTAAACAAATCAAAATGAAAAGAAAACAAATAAAATTGCTTTTGATTTCAAACTGTGGATGTAAATTCATTAGATACTTGATTTACATATTCGTGACAAGAATTGATAACGAAATACTGCTGCATATTCCACGTTCTATATTCCATTCCATAACAGTAATATTAAAAGGATATTCAAGAATTATTCCACTCTCCAGGCTTAGGGAGCGGTTAATGAAAAACGAAGCAAGAGCGGTGTACGACCGACCTCGGATCTCCTGTTCGCTTCTGGCTCGTCTTGGTCAGTTTCGTTCTAAATGTCTAAGAACTGCTGCAGGTTCTTGCCGGAGGAGACAAGGACCGAATACTGTTTTGTGATAGTCGACTTATCAAAGACTGCCAGGAAGGAACTGGAAACATTTCGGGCTTTTCCCAATAAAGGGCTTTTGTCATATGTAAGACAAACGTTTTGTAACACAAACGCCTGGGCTAGTTCGTAATTATTACTTTTTGTATCTTATAATATTTTTGTTTTTCAAACTGAAATTTAGTAAGTACTGTATACTTTTTTTTTTAAATTAAAAAGAATACGGAGTAAGAAAGAGCAGTCTTTCTGACGTATCTGCAACAAGGCAATTATTGAAAATCTATATCTAAGAAGAAGAGTAACTTTGATTGCCTTGTCTGAAGAATTATAATTGAAGTTTTAAATGATTTATCTGTAAGATAACACTAGAGAAAATATTCATTTGGTCAGATGAAAGTCTTCCGGTTAAATATTTGTTTCGCTTGAGGAACAGCCGAATATAAAACAAATATAAAACAAAAGATAAATAACGGGTGGCATCCATTCTCCCAGTTTTCCAATATGTCGATAGCTACCAGAGGCCTGCAGAGAGAGAGAGAGAGAGAGAGAGAGAGAGAGAGAGAGATTCTGGAAGGCATTGTGTTCGTTCTTTTCACTTGGATTTACAGTTATACTTCATTTCCATTGTTGTTACTGGCGTTATAGATTAATATTTACTCGTAGATCCGAAATGACCCCTGCTGTTATTTCTGTATCTATCGTTTATTTAAAAGGTTCCCTTTGTGAAGGTTGCAATATCTAGTTCTTGAATACTAGGGTATTGTCAAGTGTTGGGCTAAGCGTTTTTGGAATTATTTTTGCAGCACAAGATACAAGACTATATATATATATTCGTTATTTATTTCATCATTTGCCTTATGTTAAATAGATAATTATTATTATTTTTTTTTTTGTAGTGGGGGCCCTCTTTCTAGAGTTCAGTAATCGTTATCAGTATAAGAATCTGGTCTATTTCATCGTAATTGATTGATTTATTTAGAGTTCTTTGGCATACCGATTTTGAAAGTCATTGACGCCGATATCGTTTGTTATAGATGAAGATTAAAAGAATTTTCAATTCAAAACCATAACAGTAAAGATGTAAAAAGCCCATTGTTAATATTATAAAAAGTCCGGTAATTTTCCCTAACCTTTGAGCAGTTACGTATGTTATTTTCCCTTTCTCGTTTTTACCATATAATCCGGAAGTATATATGCCCATATTACTACCGGACAATCGAGTATTGGCTGGCTGATTCCTACATTACGGAAGTTCAAGTTGTATTCAAAGTATGAGTGTGTGTTATACAGACTAGTTAGTAACATGAATCGTTTCTAATTCCACGGTTATTTGTAGTACTTCGGCTGATCGCCTGTGTCACTACTCGAAAATTGTGCAGTTTGTATTTACAGTTATAGATAACGAATGTCACTACAACTACACAGAGATTAAGGAACTTTCAAGTGTCCCAGGTAGAGATAACTGGTTTATCAATAACTTCGTCTCTGCCGAGAACTTGGTAAAATTTTAATTATCTATATATGAAATGGAATCTCCAACAAATTCATTTCTGTTGTTATTTTCCCCATTCTGTTTACGATTTATAGGGAGATAAGATTCTTAAATCTGCGTTCAGTGTTTTTTTCGTTCATTTGTGATTTAAGGCACGATGTATTATATCCTTAAATGTGATGTATTTCTTTCCTTGATGTCTTTGATGCTTTTGTTCATAGTAAATACATTTGTCTTACTTATCTCTTGATATCTTGAAATATTATAGATTTCATTTCTGGCAAACGCTTCACTATGGAATAGCCAGAGAATGGAAGGCTTAGAATAGCTCTCGACGAATAAGTCTGAATCCAAGCTTAATATTCTTTTGATCTAGCCTTTATTGTCTCACTACTTCCGTTTTCTCTCTCTTATCTCTCATCTGTTACTGCATTTACGGTTAACCCTGCTCTCTTTCTTGTTTCAGTCAAACCTGTGCTAGAAAAAGGTCATGGCTCCATTTGGTCTCGGCATGAAAATTTATTAGGAAAAAGGGGGGAAGAGGTTGGGCTCTATAATAAACTTCATGCATAAAGTTCTTTGCTATTTTTTCTTTTACATTTTCTATCTAAATATTGTTCGCTTAAAGGTAGTTTGTTGGTGTGTTTATTGTTTTTTACTGAAATAAAGTATTCATTACAAAATGGTTGTTTCCTGAATAGGTATTCTAATAATTTAAAAAATGAGAAACTCTTCTGTCTATTCACGCAAATACTTTCCTCCAGGAGCGATGCCAAGGATCATGTTTCCATACTGATAGTGTCGAGTTCTGTAGTTGAATTTTGATGTATTAATTCAATTTTTTAGCTTCCAAAAAGTTTTTAGATGAATTATTTAACTTGCCTCAATATTTTCAGTCTGAAAAAAAGCTTCAAAAGAATTACCCTGACTACCTTTTTTACAAGCTTCTGTAAACTGATATTCCGTGTTAAAAAAAAAATCCACCTTCCCAAACATATTAGTTTTTTACACCATTATGGTAAAATGATTTATAAAAAAAAAAGCTTTTGTGTATTTTTTTAGTAATGTAATAACGATAATTTGGTAAGCTATTTACACGTGCTCACAATTCTATCCTATGGACATTTCGTTTGTGAAATATATTATAAAGCACTGTTTTTACTAATTAAGCCTAATTATCTAATATTTCTGTATTTGAAAGTTTTTTTTAGATATTAATATACACACGGTTGGCTGATACCAAGTACTAACTTGCAGGGGTGTACGATTACTTATCTCCGAATTGATAAACAATAAATATAAACTTTTTTTTTTTTTACTTATTGACGCAATTTTGTGGAATACTGAAATCAATTTTAATGCTTGTCTGTGAGTGTGTTTGTTTGTATATGAGAGAGAGAGAGAGAGAGAGAGAGAGAGAGAGAGAGAGAGAGAGATGAAGTGTCAAGTGGGCCGCATTATCGAAATACTATTGAAATACTACACAGCAAACATCCTAGTGGTTGCCAAGTCAGGAACTATAAATAATAATGCGATTCAGCTACACCACTGTAAACCAGCGTCCGTGTTTTGGCCTACGTAAGATTTCAACCCTGTTAAATCAGCTGTTTGTCCAGCGATTAAGAACGGCACGGCCTTTCTCACTGGGGATATACGCGTTTTTACTCTCTCTCTCTCTCTCTCTCTCTCTCTCTCTCTCTCTCTCTCTCTCTCTATGAATGAGACAGGTGAAGGTGGACTCCTCTGAACGGGAATGAGATAGGGTACCTACTACTAGTGCGCCTGAAGTTAATTCTATAAGCGTAGACTCGTTTTACTACTATTATGCTTACTACTGTGACTCCTGTCTCTAAAGGCACAAATCCTACGGTTTACTACTACTGCCACGTTGGTGATTGCTACTACTACTATCATCTTTATGGTTACCGTTTCTACTGTCACTGATACTATGGATTCTAATTTTGTCGCTACTATTGTTACAATAACATGTACGACTACTACTACTCTACCATAATTGTGATAACCGATATTAATACCACTACTGTCACTATCGTGTATTTTGCTACCACTATCACTCCATTATCGCTATAATCATAAATACTATTAAAAATAAATCTTTTACTACTACTACTACTACTACTACTACTATTACTACTACTACAGCCTCTACGCTTACAAATGATCCTACTCTAGTTCCCCGGCCGCCACGTTGCCTCCATTAAGATCCGGCCGGCTGAAACACTCCGGGTTTTAAGGAATTTTAGAAAATGTTTGAAATATTGAGTGGAGGAGAGAGGAAGCAGACGACGGAAAATCTTTGAAGGGACTTCCATAGTCATTTGGTACATTTTGACTCGTCCATTTGGCTTTTATTGTATATTAAGCTGAGCCGGATATGAGGGAAAGCTGTTCTTACTTTAAGGTATAGGGTCCATGTCGTATAGGAGGAATTTGTTCAATTAGTTTCGCTTCTTTAGGATATGTTCTTACCTTATGTATATAGTATATTTGTGTATATATAAACCTCTCTCTCTCTCTCTCTCTCTCTCTCTCTCTCTCTCTCTCTCTATCTTTATACAGTATATATATATATATATATATATATAATGAGTTTATTCTTGATTTTGCATTTTAGTCTGACATGTGAAATGTTAAAATAGAAATCTGTAGAAATCTGTCTTTTGGTAAAAATAGGGTTTAAAAAAGATAAAAGCGTGATGTAAAAAAAAAAAAAAAAAAAGAGACTGATTTACCTTACCTGTTTGTATGTTGATATTTTCCTTTCTTTAGTCTTCTTAGGAAGAGCGACTTCATTTACGATAGTTTTTTTTCCTGCAACGCTGTAGAGGCTCTTGAACTGGGAGGTCACATATCCGTCCTGAAAAACATCATTTGTTAAAATTGTTAGGAATTAATGGGAAAAAGTATTAGATATTGGTAGAAAATTTTACCAGATTGAGAGAAGAAAGGTTTACTTTTTAGTCTTGTGAGGTTAGGAAGGGGTTGAAAGGGCATCTCATGTTGTTAGCATTGCCATGTGATGTAGTACATATATCATCATTTTATCAGTTACATATTAATGATAATAATGATAAATATCATTATTATTATAACAATAATTAATCATATCACTGTCATCAAGGTTGTTAATATCCCTTTTGATATTCATATCTATGATAAGTGACCTGGGTTTGCTGAGGCTGTTTCTCATTCAACGGTAATAACAATAATAACAATAACAATAGTAGTAGTAGTAGTAGTAGTAGTAGTAGTAGTAGTGGTGGTGGTAAGGATAACCTTATTATTTCCCAAGTTATTACTGTTCTTATACTGTTGTGACCGCGCTACGGTTTTTGCTTCCTTAATAACGGTTCACCACCCTGCTTCCCCTCCCACTTTTTATGTGACACCATTATATGGTATCAATCAGTCAATGAATCCCGCCTCCTACAGTTATCAACGAGCACCTAAAATACAGACCACTTACACACCTCACTTTAACCTATAAGTAGGCTGTCCTTTTTAGTGGCCACTTATATGAATCACTTGTTATTCTATTTGCCACTTACCAAGCACTTCAATTGACGTGTTACGTACTTAAAGAAGGATTGCGATTGGAAAATTATTATTATTGTTATTATTATTATTATTATTATTATTATTATTATTATTATTATTGTTGTTGTTGTTGTTGTTGTTGTTGTTGTTGTTGTCGTTGCTGTTGTTGTTATTATTATTATAATTATTAGTATTATCAATCGTAAAAAATTAACTGATTAGGTTGCAAATAACTGTCGTTTTCTGTTCAGATTTCATGTGTATATATATATATATATATATATATATATATATATATATATATATATATATATATATATATATGTAAGAATGTTTATACGTATCTATTCGTATATGCCATATACATTTATATGTATATAGCCAGGATAATGTTAATATAGATTCGCGGATATACAAAGTTATGAATATAATTGAATTTATTGGTATCTATACACACTTCCTGACTGTTATTATTATTATTATTATTATTATTATTATTATTATTATTATTATTATTATTATTATCTTCCATGACATTACTTAGTAGCAAGCGATAACAAAGTTAATAAAACTTTGTTTAGCGAATGAAGGCCCAATGTCCTACGAATAAATGAAGATGAATATTTTTTGTTAATTTGTAAGATTTGTATTTGATTTGCCCTTTTTTTTACCAATTTATATTCATAAGCGATTTTGAAAGACCTTTAAACAAGTACAGAGGTAGGAATTAAGCTCATACCAACTCTGTATATATCCAATTTTATGTAAGAGTTCACGTTATAGCTGATCTTATATTTTCTCTCAATTCTTCCACATTCCACTTTTTTTTCTTTAACACCAATCTTTTACATATTAACATCTAAACCCTTATCCTTGTCATATTATCCCAGCATTTATCCTACCAGTTAAGACGAAGGAATGGGAAACGTGTGTCGTGTTATCGTTCCCACAATTAATAAGGATATCTCACTTGTCGCGTTCCTCATGCATAAGTTCCGAGGTACCTTTCCAGTCCTTTGGTCGTACAGCCTCAAAGATTGTTTACAAGGCCTACTGGGTGATGACCCTATCGATGACCTATGACAGCTAGGTGGGAGAATAGTGACAAGGGTAATGCCTTTAATAGAAGAAAGCTATGTCGGTTTTCTATCGTTTTAGTAGACAAGCTGCAGGAGAGAAAATATCTATCATTTTCTAAAATGGAGATCGTGAAAGTTTCTTGTAGCTGTCGAGGGAACATTGCTGGTACAGTAAAGTGTTACAGGTTTTTATTTTTTCCACAAATGAAATAAAAGGGGGAAAAACCTTGAAGTAAAAAAAAAAAAAAAGATGATTCGTTTAAATTAAAGGACGTTATGAATTACCGTAAATCATTATTAGAAACTTAATTCAATTATGAAATTAGCCTCGCTTTGAAAATAGCGAGACGATTTCTTTTTAATTTGGTAATACTGTATCTGTTTTATTTTTCGATCAGAATATCCAGTGAATAATTCATATTATAATGAAATAATGTATCGAAAAATTTGATGAACTTTATCAATGAAAAAGGAATTCCTCTTCTTCTTCTTCTTCTTCTTCTTCTTCTTCTTCTTCTTCTTCTTCTTCTTCTACAGAGATTGTTTACTGAATGTAACTTTTGGGCAAATATGGATGTCAGTATAGCATAAGTGTCCAAATATTTTTTTCATCAAAATCGCAGGTACCAAACCCACCTTTTATATATAAAAATAAAAATAATTAACGTATCTTATAGATACCTACGAGTAATTTAGGGAAATGGGAGGAGAGATCTTAATGCCAAATGCTATTACAGTTACATTTAAACTAATATAAACTAATATAGTTAGTTCACAATATTGTGATTTTTTTTTAGCATTGTTTCATCTTGATCATCATATTTGTAATTTTAATAATAATGATAATGACGTTTACTCTTATTATTATTATTATTATTATTATTATTATTATTATTATTATTATTATTATTATTATTATTATTATTTTTATTATTATTATTATTATTATTATTATTATTATTATTATTATTATTATTATTATTATTATTATTATTATTATTTACTAGTCCTAAAGTTTGATAGAATCAAATATCTTAAAATTAGAGGAAAACAAATAGTATATGTGGGTAAATTTATAATTATAGAAACAAAACGGAAACTTTTATGATTTGTAGAATGCAGACAGTTAATGTACATTAAAATGATTAAATGTCTGTAAAGACTACAAGAAACTAGTATATAATTTCAAATAAACTTTACTTCAACCCGATAATCTTCGTTCATCGGTTATGAAACTTGCAAAATGTTCCAGGAGACTAAGCAGTTCTACTCGTATTTATATATTCCTCTTATGGAATTCATTTTTGCTTGTAATGTTCCTAAATTGCTGTAAACAAAATGATGACACTCCTGTCCCCTTGGCCTGTCTATATTCCTTAATCGCTTCCTTCAGAAGAGATGAACCAACTCCTACATTCTGTGGCAAAGTTATAAAGGACACCAATCCGGGGAAGATGCATCTTCGTAATGCCCTATATCGACGTCAATATTAAGTCTGTTCTGTGGACAAAAGGTATCGCAGGACCCCGATGATCTCCTAAGACAACTTACGAGAATCTCAATAAAGTGGCTACGGCGTCCTTCTGGCTTTCCTTCCCTTCCCTTCTTCCATCTCCCAAAATCTCTCCGGACATCGTTCTTGCAACCTTAGGGAGGCTGAATGTTGTCGCTAAGGATCAGCATAAGTATGTTTTCAAAAAGGTTTAACGCTTTGTGCGAGAGGTTATTATTTGATATTTTGCTCTGCCTATGAAATTTATGTTTTGATTTCTGCTTTGCAGTAGTGTAAATTTACTTGTGTGACTTATTTAGTTTGATTTATACATTATTTCAAGTCCTGTCATTTGGATATAAATGTCTAAAGGATTCTTAGCGGTAACCTAGCATTTAGAGAAGATAAAAAGGTCGCCTACATAATTACAAAACCTTAATTACCTCATTACCTTAATCATGTATGGTCCCATATTTGTAACATCCCAGCACATAACTATTTTCAAACAATTGTCTTACAAATGAATGGATGAGTTTACTCCTCGCGTCCGTGAAGGCCGTTCACGGATGGCAGAGGTAAGGGACAGTGACATTGCCCTATCAAGCAGGATAATGCCCTAGAGACTGACCATATATACATATGATCAGCGCCCAAGCCCCCTCTCCATTCAAACTAGGACCAGGAAGGGCCAGGCAATGGCGACTGATGGCTCAGCATATAGACCTTTAGGCTCCCCCCATACCCCCCATCCTTAGTTCACAAGGATGGTAAGGTTGCAGCGACCAAAGGAACTAACGAGTTCGAGCTGGACTCGAACCCCAGTCTGGCGAGCACCAGTCAGGGACATTACCACATCGGCCACCGAAGCTTTTGTCATCAAAATATTTGCATAAGCATCCTTTACTTTCAACTCAGTTTCCAAACTATGAAAATCCAATTTAGTAGCGCCATTGCCGGGAGGACCGCTTAAATCCCAAAGAATACATTCGAAATAAGACTACGGCAAGTTCTGTTCAGTGTGTCACCCGTGTGGCGTCTGTCTTCCTATGATGCATGACCCCACCAGCTTTAGAAACTGGCCCATTGTTATTGGTGTGCGGGAACATAAAACGCTATTTGTCTAACTCAGTATATAAAGTTTGGATTACGGGAATTCCTCCGCTCTCTCTCTCTCTCCTCTCTCTCTCTCTCTCTCTCTCTCTCTCTCTCTCTCTCTCTCTCTCTCTCTCTCTCTCTCTCCAAGAATGGATAGCACAATAATGTGCTTTGCCGTTGCTTTTGTAGTTATTATTATTATTATTATTATTATTATTATTATTATTATTATTATTATTATTATTATTATTATTTATGAAACTATTGACTTTCATACACAATGATAACGCGTCTTA
>NC_090727.1:143906314-143908814 GCF_036898095.1 Palaemon carinicauda | reverse complement strand
AGTTTCACTATAGATATCCAAGCTCTCCACGAATAGCTGACTTAATCAGGTTACTTATTTTCATAAATGAAAGAGATTTTGTTGAAATAGAAAATGTTTCATATTTTAATACATTTATTTTGAGCATTTGTGAGGTTTAACACATTTTACTGACATTAGTATTAATTCACAACTTATAACTATGATTTTATTTCCGCTTTCAAAAAGGATTTTTAATTCATGGAAATAAGATGAAGTTGTCCTGTAATTGGGAAATATTGTCACTTCGGCTTAAAAATGTAATATGTTTCCGGATTGGGAAAGTTCTAATGAGGCTGTAGCGATGGATATTAATTCGTTCGTTTTCACCAAAGTATCAGAATGAATTGCAAAATTAATTATTAATTAGCATCTAATGTGAACACTTTAGAAGTCGATTCATATTCATGAATGTTATTTAGTAACTATAGTAATGTAATAAAGTCATACACTGGCAAAAGTGAATACGATGTAGGGAGATCCAGGATGACCATTCTAATATTGAAAATATTTGTTTCAAATGAAAGATGTGATGTCATTCTAAATCTTTTTTGGAAAAAGTAATACAAAAATAAATTAAATGATGTACTGGTAGTAAAATCACAAGGAGAATTAATGATTTATACAAAGTATTTGAAGTAAGAACGATATTTATTAATCTCGTGAGAATATATGTGTAAAATATAGATGAAAAAAATTTGTAAATTAACTCCTGTTATAAGATTCCTGACAGGGAATGGACGCTATTAAAACTTTGTAATAGTTATACTTCAAATTTTCATTTGCATAGCTACCAAAATCACGGCAAATCACCAAATAACAATGAGCATAAAAGATACAGGGTTTAAAATCACATATCAGTAGACGCAGCAGTAGCAAGTAGTAAGAACACCAGATATATCACCAGACACAGCTTTAACGTCAGCCATTAGTAGTGAAAGAAAGAATCGGAATTAGCAGTAGCAGTAGCGCCAGCAGTAGTAGCAAGTAGCAGCGAGCAGTTGATGTCTAATCCGCCATCGCCAACCTTGCGGCCGAAAAATCCCTCATCGACGCCTTTGTCTCTTGTTAATCCCCGCTCTGTTATTATTCCTTTGCCCAGCGATAGATGTCAGAGGGCGCTTACCATGGCCGCTGCAGCCCAATTATGTCAAATATCAGATTACGCAGGCATGCTAATGGCGTAGAGACACTACCAAAAATGCCTACGTACGCAGCGGACAATTCGTCATATATGATTCTTGGGCTGCTATAGAAGAACTTAACTGGTTGTTCCCGGAGCTATTTTTCCGACTCTCTCTCTCTCTCTCTCTCTCTCTCTCTCTCTCTCTCTCTCTCTCTCTCTCTCTCTCTCTCTCTCTCTCTCTCTATATATATATATATATATATATATATATATATATATATATATATATATATATATAATTATATATATAATTATATATATATATATATATATATATATATATATATATATATATATATATATATATACATATATAATAAATGTGTGTTTTTATACATTTTCTGATATGTATGAATAAATACACTCTCACTCAGTTAAATCTCCACATGCGTATGAATGCAAGAATGCCACACATACAAATAAACACTCGAACAGTTTTCCGCTAATTGAAGAAACTAATGGTGGATATCGCAATAGAGAAAATTTCACTCGGGGGAAACCCGCAATTCCCTTTTTGCGACCTTGTCTGTTCCTGCAGTTTAGCAATGGCAACGATTAGAAAATGTTCTTCGTTGTAAATTCGCCTATCAGAGAGTATGATTAACTGCGATGTGTCTGCATTATCCCGTGCTTATGCAGAGATGAATGGAGATGTTTTATCGTAATTGGGCCTCATAATTGGTTGTTGTAATAATGACCAGGTAACAGGTGCATATCACAGGTATTCGATTTCAAGTGGCCCTGTTATCATTTTCCGTATCACTTTATTAAAGGGTATTGGAGGCTACCTGGATGTCTGCATTGGTACCGGATGCTAGGGCTGAGGGAGGGAGGGAGGGAGGGAGAGCCAGGGTGGTGGAGGAGGAGTGATTCCCACGTGTAATCGAAGGATCCATAAATATACGAATATTTCATGGTCAGCTTTACGCTGCCAGGTGAGATGTCCAAATTAGGATTTTTTCCCCCTTTCAAATGGCCATTACTCTGAGGCTTGACAGACGGAATGAAGAGAAACGTGTCGGATTTATGGGATGTAAAATGGAAGATATCGAAAATTATTTAGCGTTCGTAGTGAAAGATTAGCCTACCTTGACAGGATCGTTTAATCCCCTTAATTTGACGTGATCGTGGGTCTGTCTCTCCTTCTCTCTCTTGCTCTTTCTCCCCCTCTCTCTCACTATCTCTCAGTCGCTCTGCCCTTCCGTTGCCTCTCGTCGCCACCCTCCGAAGGAGACAGAATTTGGAGGCGTCCGTCACCGCACTCAGAAGGAAACTGGACAGGAATGCATATGTGGA
>NC_090727.1:143883814-143901314 GCF_036898095.1 Palaemon carinicauda | reverse complement strand
TCTCTCCCCCAACTCATACGTACACAAAAACGACACTCACGGAATCCGTTAGAGCAACGAAGCCCGTTCCCCATAATCCTGTTTTTTATTTCAATTATATGCCTCCGATATTCTGCATCCTTTCAATGACTTTCTTTTTTATTTTACTTGCCAATTGCAATCATCTTTTGAAATAGATGCCTCCAAGCGAAGAACGATCGGCAGTACATTCCCACTTTAAAAATAAATACATTACAGTGGCTAACTAGGCCATTAAAAAGTTACCCGATATTCCCCATTAGTGGAATAAATATGTAGACTCGTTTATCCGGTCACCCCACATATCCCAAATTCCCAGTAACCGGGAAAAGGGGAAAGTGTTTTCAAAACGAAAGCAAAGAGTCAGCTAATGGTCAAATGAATCCTTGATACACGAAACGAGTTCGGAATCTCTCTCTCTCTCTCTCTCTCTCCTCTCTCTCTCTCTCTCTCTCTCTCAGGTCTGTCTATCTCTTTGGTGTTTTGTGATTTCAAGGACAACAGACTGACTTTTCTGCTCTCGTTCGCTCTCCCTCTTCCACTTACTGGGGAAATTTGTGTACTACATTGTGTTGATGTTTAAATGCGTGAAATCCTTTTACATATTTTTGCACTTATACTAATCATAATTTAATTATGAAATAATTGATACAAGTGTAACTTCATAAGCTAAGAAATTATATATCATTAAAATTTCATGTAAAATCTTTATATATTTTGCTTGTAAGATAAATGGAAGAAACATTATTAAGGAGAAAGTAGATAACATGATGTTGATGAGGTTATTTTAGTGGTGTTTGAGACTAAACAAAGTTCTATTTGCTCATTCATTCCATTAATTATATCTATACCTATTGTATGTATAGCCTTAAAATGCATTGGAATATAGGAAATGGTCAAAACAGTCAAGCCATGAGGTACTCTCATTGATATTTACTTATGATAAATATGCCAATGTTTTTTTTTTTTTTTTAATCTCGTTTTAAGGCAAACCATGTTTGTTTGAAAAATAATAAGGCTATTTGGCTGATTATATTTGATAACCTAAATATTACATTTTAAAGAGAAACCTTGCGATTGCACTTGAACATAATTTCTTTTATTATAATCAATGCATTTCGTTAGGACAATAGGTGTCAAAAGGTCTGCAAAATATATTTCACTGCGTAAAGGTTTTACCATTAAATTGTTTAGACTGATCATTAAAAAAAAATGAACGCAGTATTTCATGCAGCTTCTTGAGAGGTTTAGCATCTCAAAGAAGACCCTTCATACCTTAAGACAACTTTTTGTAGAATGTACGGAGAGGTTTATGCTCTGGGCCCAGCGAATTAAATGCAGTTTCAGTCCTCATAACAGTTCTGAAGTAGAGTCATAAATTTACGAATAATCACTTCCAAGCATTGCATTAATGATCTCTCTCTCTCTCTCTCTCTCTCTCTCTCCTCTCTCTCTCTCTCTCTCTCTCTCTCTCTCTCTCTCTTCATATAAACGCTGAAGAAATCTCTATAGTTCTCTCTCTCTTTCCACTTTCCTTTCCCTCCCGTTGTCCATATTCAGAGAACCCCATTTTTCGTGAATTTATGGCCCCCGCCAAATTCACCTTTTACCAAACGGCACTAGTGTTTACGTTAGCATTCATCGGCTTAAAAACCTGAATGAAAATATCTGCAATCAGAATGAGCCAATCGCCCGTAACTGACCGCACCACAGCGGTCATTCATTACCGCCGTTTTTTTTTAACTCGAAAATTGTCGAGTCAGAGCTGTAATGTTAATAGTTGCGGGTGTGAAAGTGTGCTAAGAGTGGGAAGGGAAAGGGAGAGGGATATGTTATGAGGTAAGAAATCTTAGGTAAAGGAAGGATTGTGAAAGGAGAGAGAGAGGAGAGAGAGAGAGATGAGAGAGAGAGAGAGAGAGAGAGAGAGAGAGAGAGAGAGAAAGAGAGAGAGAGAGAATAAAATTTTATTGGCTCACACACAGACACACACACACACACATATATATATATATATATATATATATATATATATATATATATATATATATATATATATATGTGTGTGTGTGTGTGTGTGTGTGTGTGTGTGTGTGTGTGTATGTATGTATGTATGTATACTGTATATATCATTAGATAGAAAAAGATAATTTAAACAGTGATGAGAAGGAAATACAAGTGGAAGGATTTTATGCTATGAAAGAAAGAGCAAGCAATCAAAAGAACAGCTACAAATTTTTCCATGATGTAGCATCACAAAATAATCATATTACAACGAATAGTGATTCACACTAATAAGAAAATTTATTCGTATCCTCCGTTCCCCATTATCAATTATCAAACAATTATCAATACTTTCTTTTTATTTTTTTCACATTGATATGTACTGAATACCTAACGTCAAAGCGGGAATACATAGTTGGTATAAATGGCGTTTATCTAAGAGGACACCTTAAAGCGCTAAAGCTTGTAAGCTAATGACCTTTAAAACAAAAGAAATCTCCCTTAAAAAGAGGGTGGGAAGAATAACAATCCCTGACGGGCAAACAAAAGCTCTCTCTGACAGCTTTACATTTGAGCTTCACATGACCATGAAAGGCTTGGGGCACGTGTTATGGGAACGGGCAGCTCGCTAGAACTGACCGTGCCCTTTTGGCATGTGGGCACGCGATGGCAGTTGCAGTTAGGGTCATAGGCGGCTCTGGGATTCTGTTTAGGCTGAAGTATCATTCCCGAGTTATAATTTTTAATGCTTTAGCGAAAGGAATATTCATTTCATTACGTGTTAAGCAAAATTTGTATACGTCAGAGAATGTGGTGGAATTTTTTTTATGAAATTTGCTTTGATTATAAAAGAAGATTCGTGTTTTGTGTATGTGATATGTGACGATCTAAAGAAGTACAGTGGAAAGAACTCTGCTCACCTTGAGTAGGATTCACTAACAAGTCCTGGTGTAAGTTTCTTTTTTTCTAGTTTTGTCAGTTAGACACTTGGTCCTAGGCATTCTGAAGTAAGATTCATCTGTTACATTCCGGATTGATAAATTGTAAAAGTAATTTGCAGAATTGAGGAAGATATATAAAAGGAAATTAAAAAAAAAAATCGTGAAATGATTTCATTCCAAAAGTAAGACGTGTGAGACCGTGAGAAGTGATACAATGAAAAGTTTTTGAAACCAGGCTTTTGCCAAACTCAGTAGTTGGCGAAATGAAAAGGAGCTTTGTGAGTCGAAACCAGAACTTTTTCATATCTCCCGTAATATTTAGTGTGATAGATAGGAGTAATAAATTTTACAACGATAATTCACTTGTGATTTACACAGACCAGGATATGTTTCCCATGCTTGTTTATAGTTGTATTTTGATGATGCAACATTTAAGAAAAATTACTGCTGCCTTACGTAGGTGTAAAATCTTTTAAAGATTAACACGGTTCTTCTCTTCGATGTTTAAATACTCATTTTTTTTCTTCTCTCTTATCTTTTAATGAAAGAGGTTGTATTTCATATATTCTAAACAATAGCAAAAGATTCAGTATCTTTCATATAGGATTATCAAGCGTTTTTTTTTTAATAATGAAAATCAAGTTTGCATTTCACTGTCATATGAAATGTGAAAGGATTAAGAAATTAATTTAGCAAACAATGCAAAAAATACATGGTATTAGCTATTGAAGGTTTTCTTTAATCAAATTATATGTCATTCCTTAAGTATTTATATTTACAATTACTCAAAATCTTTTATTTATTATTTTATGAGACAATAATACATTACTTCTAGGAAATGTATAAAATAGGAAATATATCTTAAAATATAAACGATTCTTCAATTACATTCTAAATCTTTGACCAAAGCTGTAGCTTTAGAAGAGAGATTATTGAAGTAAAACCCTGCCAAATGATGCTTCATTGTTAATATCTTCAATTCCGATAGCTCTGTTCGATTCATATGAGGAAGCTGGCATTATGTAACATGAAATTTACGCATAGAAAATTAATAAAAAAGCGTGTTCAAAAGAGTGCTGCCTTCCTTCATGACATATTAATTCACATAAATATATGAATTACACTAACATCAAAAAATCATACGTACACACGTACAAACTTATGTAAACACGTGCATGCATTCTCACGTACACTGTACACGCGGCTCCACAAGTCCCCTCATGTTTCAGACGCTATTAAATATAGCGTTGCAGCTTTGATCGGAATAAGAGTTTTAACGCTCAGTTTAGAGATGAGTGAAATGCCTATCAGATGATGATGGGGGATTAATTATTTTTCATCGCGTTAATAATCATATGTTGATATACGACCCAGACTGTTAATTTTCTATTTGGACGTCGAGATCAAAATCATTTTAATTTTCTTTCGATGTTAAGGCTGAATAGGAATGTAATTATGTATGTGAGCTGGTTTTGAATAATCATACACACATACATATATACAAATATATATATATATATATATATATATATATATATATATATATATATATATATATATATATATACATATATATATATATATATATTTTATACATACATATATATGTATATATAGTGTGGGTACGATATATATACGCACATGTATACGTCCAGTGATGATATATGCATGTAAATATATATGCACACAAATGTACTTACATACACGAACATGTACGCTCACATACGAGTGTGTGTACATATATATATATATATATATATATATATATATATATATATATATATATATTTATATATATATGTGTGTGTATATATATATATGTGTGTGCGTGTATATATATATATATATATATATATATATATATATATATATATATATATATATATATATATATTTATGTATGCGTGCATGTATGTATGTATATAAATGTGTGTGCTGACGTGTGCATGTATTCAGACACCCATTTTATCAAACTCATTGGAGATTTGGTGGTTTCAATAGAAGCAAGTGCTCTCTCGTATACTTGACGGAATGAACTGTTATCCTCTGAATTTTTCTTTTCTGTATAAATATGCCTTTCAGGTTTCATTAGCTAGAAAAGCAGGCGTTCCTAAGTATTGCATGTATTTCATAATTGAGTTTCCTTGCATGAATATGAAAAAAAATGTAAAGAATTAGTTTTCTGTTTAGAAAAAAAAAATCTCTTCATACACAAAAACTTTTAAGTAGGAAATGTTAAGTATTTGAACTCAAGTAACATTGATTTTGAGTAAATATATGGTAATGAATTACATGGCGATATCGTTTTGCTCTATTCACTACGAAAAAGTATTCCTCAAAATCCTCAAATATGCAAAGAATCGAGATCATCTGAGCATCAACGAATCACACGACTAGGAGAGCTGTCGTCAGAAGGCATTAAGATAAGGCAGGTGCCCTTTTGATCTCGGCATAATGGTAATGCTTCGGTGAGCTGCGGTCCTGTCTGCCCTTTTTTTCATGCTTTTTTCCCCTTCTCTCTTTCATTCATACTTTTCCTCATTCGGCGTAGCATTTCTTTACTTGAAACGTACACGTGCTTGACCCTCATATCCTCTTAACATTTAATTAAAGTAAATATACTAGGCTTATTATCTCTTCTAGATTTCTTGATTTCTAAGTATTTTGGGGGGCCCTCATATGATCCTCTTTTTGCATGTGAGTTGAATTTTATAGATTTCTTAGCAAGACTACTATTCGATGACATGTCTCATTCTCTAATGCAATATGGATAAGATATTTTACATGTAAGAAGACTAAAACGCAAATCATTCCCAGGAATTTGGATTAGTATATTGATTTTATGTTTAGAGAAAAACTGATTAACAACATAGATGAAATCCTTGAACATTGATTCTCTTACAGAGAATGTCAAAGATAAACTTACGAGGTAGATAGTAAATAAAATTAAATCTTTATTTCTATCAATTCAGAGACCTCAGTCCTTTCATTATCAGGAAATATTATTAGTTATTCGATATTAGTTATCATATTATGGTTACATGGCCTCTATCAGTGTTTTAGCATCCGTATGATCCTCTGTGAGAGATGAAGACCTAAAATCCGACATAAAATCTAGAAAAATTAAACAATTAATTTACAACAAATATTTATATTCATACAGGGATTGTTCTTTCTTTATTTTCCATGTTCAAAAATAATATATGGATATCTCATTTCTACCTCAGTATCAGAATTTTTTTCTTTGCGATTTAGATTAAGAAATCCCTTCAGACTTTGTACAAAATACCATCGTCAACTTTAGTTGAATACTTAGCATTAGCAGAAATTCATATGCAGAATAAAGGACTTATTTACGTCCTCATGAAGACAATAAGTTTGATATATATATATATATATATATATATATATATATATATATATATATATATATATATATATATATATATATGCATATATATATATACATATACATATATGTATATATATACATATATATGTGTGTATATATATATATATATATATATATATATATATATATATACATACATATATTTATGTATATATATACATATATATATATATATAAATATATATATATATATATATATATATATATATATATATATATATATATATATATATATATATATATATATATAACTCTTAAACCTTGTTTTGAAATTCAGATTTTTTATCATACGGTTTTTAGTTTATAAACAAGATTTTGTGCACCAGTGACATTTCAGTTTATTGATGACCAAAGCTGGGTACCTGAGAAACCCAACCCATCCTTCTTCGACTGATATGGTAGATAAAATATCTCTCTCTCTCTCTCTCTCTCTCTCTCTCTCTCTCTCTCTCTCTCTCTCTCTCTCTCTCTCTCTCTCTCTCTCTCTCTCATAATGGTCTGAAAGCCTTACAGTCCAACGGGCTGACAAGCATATGATGGCGGTGGTCTGCTCCTCTCTTTCGTCGAGCCCCCTCCCGAAATGGAAAAGCCTAGTCCACATAATATTAATAGGATGAGCTCAAGTTCGGTTCTTAATTTCTTGATTATCAAAGACGGAGTTAACAACCTTTGATGGATGCGGAACCAAGAGGCGAAAAAGAGATCCCGCATCCCATCATGGGATTTGGCTCGAAGATCAAAAGGTAAATTTCCGCTTATTTTGCATGTAAGCTACGTCATCTCCCCCTGAGAAACGTGGGGAAATTTTATCCCATTTGAATATGGTCGGATTATTGATATATCTTGGAATCGGGTTTTCACTTTATTTTTATTTTTCACATATTGCGTTGTGATGTCAACAAGAAGGCCCTTCAAGCTGAAACATGGTTGGTTGTATAGTTATTGAATAAAACTGATATTTGATTACAGTATTCGAAAAAAAGTTAGAGAGAGAGAGAGAGAGAGAGAGAGAGAGAGAGAGAGAGAGAGAGAGAGAGAGAGAGAGAGAGAGAGAGAGAGAGCATAAGCCTTTGATTGTTAGCTTGTCAGCATGTGGATATGAAGTTTCATAACTTTGTCTATGACATTTTTTATGTAGTCGAGCAAAGAAAATTGGAATTTTCATTTTTTAGTCTTAATTAGAAAAAAAAATAATTCGCTGTCAAATCAACTGAGTTTTAACTTCTGTCTCGTCTTTCTTTCAGTGAAGTTAGTACTTATGATGTTCTTTGATCGATGATTTATTACTGCTGCCCATCAAATCTACATTAACATATAAGTTCATTTTTCCATTTCTAACTCAATAAAAATTTACGTTCTAGGTATTTAAGGGATATATTTATATAAGTCTCGTGAGAATCTGTAATGGGAATAATATTCTGTCTTAATCTAAATTGAAATCTTTAAGAAAATAAAATAATATAATTGTGTTTTACAAAATCGAATGTTATTTTACGTTCCACTCTCGGTAAATATTAAGGAACTTTAATCTTCGTAAATCAGTAACTGGCAACATATCCGCCGGGACCGTCACAGCTGGATTAGAGCCTAAGTAAAGGTGACTACTATCAGCCAATTAGATCACGTTCTCATTTTTAACCCACCAATCAAAGCGCAGCTCGTAGCTCCCACTTGATTATTTGGGAATTGGGGCTAAAAACGAATTTCTTGTTCCGACTCCAATGCTTCGCTGGCTTGAAATATTATGAAAGGGAGAACTTGAGTTCTTATTTGTGGAATGCCAGCCGAATGAACCTCCGATTTTGTCTTTATTGAAAAGGAGAATGGCCTAGATAATAGGGAGTGCCAGATGAAATCTAAA
Organism: Palaemon carinicauda; assembly: GCF_036898095.1. Lineage (NCBI taxonomy): Eukaryota > Metazoa > Arthropoda > Malacostraca > Decapoda > Palaemonidae > Palaemon > Palaemon carinicauda. Next base: position 143,893,081 of record NC_090727.1, on the reverse strand, counting down.
TGTTTTAAGTGGCTTAACCAGACCCGGGCGAGCTCATACGCTTTTTCTTTCTTCCCTTCCTTCTTCTTTTGTGTGCAAAGAGCAAGCACGAGCCCTTTCCTACTCGCAAAAGGTTTTGAATAGAGTCCTGTCTTGAGTGACCTTTTGCCGGAGGAATAGGAAAATGGGACGCAAGCGCGGTGAGACCGGCGGTAATTAAAACGGAAAGGTTAATTCACAGTCAATGCGAAGACTGTTAGGCTTAGCTTGCCTACAGAGTTTTGTTACCTCCCGCGAAAGAGCCCGAAAGGCGATGCCGGTTTCCTTGTCAACAAAGAAGAATTCAAAATCCCTTTTAGCAGTCCTTGTCCAATTCCTGCTTTTCTTGTATTTTGTTCGACTATGTCTTCCTGTTTTTCTTGTATTTTCTTGAAGTTAGAGATAGAATAAAACAAGATTCATGAGGTTAAGCAATAACTTGACAGTCAAAGAAGCGTGCTTAATATGGAGTAAATTAATTGTTTTAGCTAATCGAAATCCCAGCCAATTTACATACATACATATTCACGTGCCCACACGCCAACCTTTCTATACATGCATGCAATGAATGCTGCATTTGCATACATGTAAACTAATTTATGCTTGCCTCGATTTAAGAAGCAGGAAAACATAAAAAGAAAAAAATGTTTGTTCGGAGATATAAGTAGAAAATTAGTCTTTTATTGATATTCATAAAATCGTTTGAGAAACTTGTATAGAGAGAAGTGTTTTAAGGTTTGGGCAAATTGGATGATATGAATCGAGTTCAAAAGACTACATTGTGGAAAATGCGATTTCAGAAAGTCTTTCACTTGAAAGTATTGTGTGATATTTCTCAAGAAGAGAATCAAAATTAATTATATTGTCAACTGTAAGTGGGATTCAAACCTTAATTTAGCTGTATCCGTAACCACTGTAGAGTTAGAAATGTTTAAGGAGCAGTAAATTTCACCATAAAAGGAATTACTTTATTGGCTTATTTCTTTTTAAGGGTTTACTATTAGCATAGGTTTCCCTATTATGAATATTCAAAATGGCGTGTCCACCCTGACCATTGAGGCAGAGGGAAAATTTCAATAAGAGTATAATTCTGCACTGTGCTGTAGGCCTAATCTTATATTTTTTTTATATCTAAGAAAAAATGTTGGTGAAATTCGTCAACGAAGATATGAACGAAGTAATTTTTAATTGAAACCTAATTGACTTTCATATCACGTAAAGTGTCTTCTTCCTTTTGTTAGTTTAGTAAAAAGTATATTTATCAGTTTTTAATTTTACATTCGACAATGACAATTTTTTGTATAAAAACAACATATTTCTCTTGGTATATTTTTTATTAATATGCGTGGCATTGTGGGTGATTGAAGTGAATAGATAGATATATACAGGCATACGTGGTTAGCCTAATATTTCAATTGCGTAGCATATGAATTACTGTATATTTTTGCGTCTGACATGTTTCCAAGTTCAATCATTCCCTCTTTGTCATATTATCATTCTTTGATATCATGAGGTATTCTAATTCCTGTTGTAGTCTCTTGGGCTTGAAATTGATACTAGATATGCTTTATAAACGTTTTAGATACTCTTTCATTTTACTTGTATAGTTCTCATCTCTCTCTCTCTCTCTCTCTCTCTCTCTCTCTCTCTCTCTCTCTCTCTCTCTCTCTCTCTCTCTCTCTCTCTCTAATATTCTATATACTTCATTATGCACAAAGATAACATCCCTCAACGGCCACTAGAACTCTTCTGCCGCATTCTGAATATGAATTCAATATTCATTATGAACGCATACATTTAGAGAGAGAGAGAGAGAGAGGAGAGAGAGAGAGAGAGAGAGAGAGAGAGAGAGAGAGAGAGAGAGAGAGAGAGAGAGAGAGAGATAATTATGTCTGATTTTATCCAATGGCTCATAATTTCTTTTCCAACTTGGACTGCGGCTTCGATAATGAGAATAATAATGTTAACGATAATAATAGTAATGTAAATTACAGAGGCTTTGTGAACTTGGACGTCTGATAATAAAAAGGATGGCATGCGTCATTGATAGTCAAAGTTTGATCAACGAAGCGTTTCTTTTTTAATGTTAATGTTTAGAAATAGTATAAATGTATTTAGAGAGAGAGAGAGAGAGAGAGAGAGAGAGAGGAGAGAGAGAGAGAGAGAGAGAGAGAGAGAGAGAGAGAGAGGCTTATCCCACTTGAGCAAAATGCTTTTTTTTATTGAACTTTCATTCCTTTAAGCAAGTCTTTAATGTTTAGTATAACTTTCTTTAATATCAAATATGTCTTATATCCTCGTATCCAGTGTTAAATGAAAAGTTGTGGTGATTATAATATTCAAATATAAAGATTATCCTTAAAATGTTCTAAATCTCAATAAATTAAAGGTTCTCCACTAGTTCGACCAATGTGTGAAAATTAGTTGATGAATAAAATAGCATAAAATTCCTACAAGTAAAACGTGAAAGTTTTATGAATACTTATAACTGGTATTTCCTTACCATTCCGACAAGTGTCTATCCCTTCCCCTTTTTCCTTTCATTCCGTACCTTTATGTGTCGTAGAAGCAAATGCATTCCCTGCAATCAGAAAATGCAGCAGAATCATCCTGACAAGAGGTAGATATCTTTATGTATCTAAGAGAATCACCACATTTGACAGGCAACTCACGTGAGAGCAACACCTCGCTATTCGAAAAGGCAAGAGAGAATTACAGCAATGCTCTGCCGGCTATCTTTTTTTTTCCTTTTTTTATTGTTGAAGCCGGGCTGGATAATTGTGGCGTTTCTCTCACGGAAGGTACGTACATATGAAGCGGATTGCCGCCGTACTCTCGGCGTGCAAATAAACTTTCAGTGCTCTAATTGAGCTTGATAATGTCATCACCTGCTTCAGGGGCAAGAGCTGATGTGGGTACGTTAGAACGAATTGTAATGACGGCGAACCGATAAACGATTAAAGCAAGGGGAACGCCAAGGGCTTTGCAAAGGGATTCACTGATCTGTTTGCAAGTAAGCAAGTACGTTTTCATATACCTCAGTCGCTGATGCTGGGAAATGGAGCATTCGGAGTTTTGGGGGATTTGCCGGATACTATAAGAAAAGATTAAATCTGATACGCAGTTCGAGGATACTCGATGAAGAAAATTTTCTCTCTCTCTCTCTCTCTCTCTCTCTCTCTCTCTCTCTCTCTCTCTCTCTCTCTCTTTATTTATATATATACAGTATATACAGTATATTATATATATATATGTATGTATTTACAGTATATATATATATATATATATATATATATATATATATATATATATATATATATATATATATATATATATATGTATATATATATATACATATATGTGTATATATATATATATATATATATATATATATATATATATATATATTTATATATATATATATATATATATTCATATCATATATATATATATATATATATATATATATATATATATATATACATTTAAATATGTTTGTCTCAAGTGTTTGCAAGTTTTAAACATTATGTTTTTAGGTATTTCATAGATTTATGAAAAAAATATATATTCAAAAAGTTTATCGAATCTATTTATACATATTCATTCATTCATTGAAAAAACCTGAATGGTCAGTAGATTGTGCATTCGTAGGTAGACATACATAGATATATGTATATATGCACGCCGAATTATCAACAAGATACTCGAATTAAGATTCTGTCACATCACACGAAGCGGAGTATAAGAGCGACGGACCGATCGAGAGGCAAAATGACAAGAGAGAGAGAGAGAGAGAGAGAGAGAGAGAGAGATTCGTAGGAAAGGGAAAGAGAAGAGAATAAGAAGGAACGATAAACTTACGAATCAAAGAATAATGATAAAACGGAACCATGAGAATAATATTTAGAATAAGCAATAGAGAAAAGTGAGGGAGTGCGAGAATTAGACGATGAATAGGAGCAAGAAGTAAACAGAGAGAGAGAGAGAGAGAGAGAGAGAGAGAGAGAGAGAGAGAGAGAGACTCAGACAAAGACGGCCTGGGTACTCTAGGCGTCCTGTCTTGCAGGAGGCGCTTCTCTTCCAGCCCTTCGATCCATCGCCGCCATTTTGTAGTAAGCTGAGAACAAGAGAGATTTGGAATGTCAGAAATCTTAATATTCGACTCACTCTAAGAAAAGGTTTTGCTGGCGAGCCCAAGTCTTTCAAGCGTACTAAGTTCCCCTCGCTCGCTTTTTTTCGCTTGTAGCTGAAGGCCTTTCAAAGATCTATCGTCGGACATAATGTGATTTGGCCATTAATTACCTGTCACTTCTGATTAATTAGGGCACTTCTAGATCTGGAGAAGAGAAGCAGTGCGCGTGCGTAGTCTCAGAGTCTCTCTCTCTCTCTCTCTCTCTCTCTCTGTTTCTCCCTAGGTTCTGGAAAGCCAGTGGGCCCCTCGAGGCTTCGTCTGGACGCTGGAATGCAAGGGGGACTGAAAGAGAAATGTTTCTTCTTTTTCTTCTCCATTCTTCTTTTATTCCTATTGTTTGAGATTTCGAATAACCAAATATCTATACTGAATTATTTCTAACTGTTAACGGCTTTCACCATCTTTTATAATTTTAGGAATCCTTATGTGGCTGGCATCTTCATGAAGAGAAAACGTACATGTTTATGATACTACCGCGTCAAAGAAACATAATTGTTGTTTTTGTTTTATAGTAATTTCATACCTTATTTCTTACTTTCACCAAGTTTTTGGCGAACCAGAATTATATAATTGAATTAGTTGAATCTTAACATCTGGTAATGAATCTTGACATCTGAGATTGATTTGGTTATGTTCGGATCTTACCACACTAAATACAGCAGTGATTATTCTTTGACTAGTTTTGTCATAAAGAGCCTTCGTTGGAGTTACTCTGTTGGAGTGTTTACCAAACTATATTAATTTCATCATTCGTCCCGATCATTAAAACTTCGAGAGGTGGGGGGATGTTATACATAACATAACAGAGTAATGATGGTGTTTCGATGCCGAGCAAATATCGGGGCGACAAAGTTTAGAGAGAGAGAGAGAGAGAGAGAGAGAGAGAGAGAGAGAGAGAGAGAGAGAGAGAGAGGAGAGAGAGAGAGTAATTTAAGACCACGAAATAAATCGATCATTACCATATGGGCAGATGGGATACGGATTAGACGAAACGCATTTAAATACTACTTTTTTTATTCATTTTATTTATATTGGCATTAATTTCCATTAATAATTATAAACAACGACTAAGAAACTGCCTATATAAAGTAATTGGTTCTTATAACAAGATAAAGATTCATATTTAAAAACAAGGAAACTGAGTTATGTGTTGCATTGACAGAACAAACCTTTAAATATTTTTTTTTTCTTTAGAGCCACCTCTCCCTTGTCAGGGGAAACGGCTTAATATTGTACACGCGCAAAAACATGAACACACACTTGTACATATATCAGCAGATAGGTTCCCATGATAGAGGAAAACACAGGAAATGACTACCACGTTCATAACTTAGTTTGTGAATTATTATTATTATTATTATTATTATTATTATTATTATTATTATTATTATTATTATTATTATTATTATTATTATTATTATTATTATTACAAGCTAGTTTATAACCTTAGCTGGAAAAGCAAGATGTTTTAAGTCCAAGGGCTCTAACCGGGAAAATAAGCCCATTGAGGAAAGGAACCAAAGAAATAAATAAACTGCAACAGAAGAATAATCAAAATGAAATATTTCAAGAACAGTAACAATATTGAATTATTTCCTTCACAAATAATGAATTATTTCCTTGTGTATATTTAGTATGTATGCAATGCCTGTTTCAGTTGATAAAGGCATAGGTCGATGGAATTTTATTATTATTGTTATTATTATTATTATATATATATATATATATGTATATATATATATATATATATATATATATATATATATATATATTCATTCAAATAAGCCATATATTTTTGATACATTGATGTCTGGATTCTCTTACCGACCTCGGGATTAGAGCCCCAGTCCAAATCACACCAAGACAAGAGCTTCTGGCCGACCCGGGAATCGAACCCTGGTCAAGTGGTATATCACTGTTCATACAAGTCTGGTCGACCAGGATTCGATTCCCGGCCGGTCAGAAGCTATTGTCTTTGTGTGATTTTGCCTGGGGCTCTGATCCCGAGGTCGTTAAGAGAATTCAGACATTAATGTATTAAAAATATATGGCTTATTTGAGTATATATATATATATACATTTGTGTGTGTGTGTATATATATATATATATATATATATATATATATACATATATGTGTGTATATATATATATATATATATATATATATATATATATATATATATATATATATATATATACCTGTTTATCATAATGTTACAGAGGCATCACACTTAGGTCAGTTGTCATGAAAATATATAGCAAGCTTATTCTAAAGAGATTAGAAAGATTGATGAAAAGCTGAGAGATGAACAAGCAGGATTTAGAAAAGGTAGAATTGCACTGGCCAAATTTTCATTTTGAGACATGTTGTTCAGCAATGCGTAGAATATAGAAATCCACTTTTGATGGCATTTGTGGACTATGAGATAGCCTTTGATAGTGTACACCGACCCATTTTTTGGAGAGTCCTACGTTATTATGGAATTCCTCTTAGATATGTAAATTTGATAAAGTCTGTTCATGAGCATGGCAACTGCGAAGTTAATGTTAGTGGAGTCCTATCAAATGAATTTCCAGTGAACAGCGGAGTACTCCAAGGGAATATGTTGTCGCCTATGTTGTTTATCCTCCTCATGGATTTTGTATTTCGTAGAACAGTTGGAGATGGTGGAGGAGTATTGGACTGGATTGGTAATAGGAAATTAGCTGACCTAGAGTATGCTGATGATGTTGTTCTTATCAGCCGAACACCACAGGATTTGCAATGCTTGCTTACCAGAATGCATGAAATATCCCACGAGGTTGGGCTAAAGATAAATAGAAGAAAGACAGAGAAGATGAGAACGGAAAATGCAATGGAAGATGAAATATCATTGAAGGAGAAGGGATTAATGAGGTAGAATCATTTAAGTATTTAAGAACTATGATCTCCTATACACGGTGATTAGACTTGGAGTTTAGTAAAAGGCTAGGTTAAGTAAGATTTGGAAATCAAATCTCCTGAAATTACATATAAAAATCAGGCTATATATCAGTTTAGTGAGATTGGTGTTACTGTATGGACATAAGTCGTGTATGACAATGAAACAATCTCCCCTAGATTTAGTAGATTTGAGAAGAAAGTCCTGAGAAGAAAATTTGGGAGTTAAATAGTAGAGCAGGATTAGAAATGAAACTATAAGAGAGATTACTCGAGTGCCATATGTGGATGATATCATGATGAGGGGTAGATGGAGATGGTTTTGGCATGCTCTTCGCACTCCCCAGGAGAGATTAGTTCACTAAACGTTTAACTGGGCTCCACAAGGCACTAAAGGAGTTGGAAGATTTAGACCCACATGGGTGAGAACTATGAAGCGTAAAGTGGGAGATGATGAGTGGAGAAGTATTGAATTAAAAGCTCAAGCTAGAGATGACGGGTGAAATCTAACAAAGGCCCTTTGTGTCAATAGGTGTGGGAGGAGATGATGATGAGGATAATGATGATGATGATGATGATGATGATATCATAACGTGGTGAAAGGGTTTGGGTATTGCCATGATCAGCAAAGCTGTACTAGTTAGGGCCTCACAAATTAGGTTGGTTTGCTCTGAGCGATCTTTCACTGAAGGCTTATCAGTAGTGCGTCGCTACCCCTAACTGCTATGACCCTCTCTTGCAGGCATTCTCTTTCTCCTTTAATGTGGGATTCTCCTCCTCTCCAAGGCCTCTTTCATACCTCTTTGATAGTTTTCTTTGCCTCCTCTTCCCTCCCAGTAATTAGGAAACAAAATATTTTTCACCAACCTCTTATCCTCCTTTATTTCCACTTTTCCAAACTATTTCAAAATACTCTGCGCCATCCGATCAACTAGTGTTCTTTTCCCCATACATTTCTTCTTATAACCTTTATACTGAACAAAGAATTCATCTCTATGTCTTCAACCTTTCAATTTTTATTTGCATTTACGACGGTGAAAACCTTGGAGTTTTAAAAAGTACTACATATAAATAACCCCATCGTCTACCATCAACTCTCAACTCTTTTACAAATATTAAATAAACTTTGTAAACATAAAATTATTTGTTTTTCTTATTCCTCAATTACGACTAACAGTTCGTTCTTTGTCACCTCTTTTCCAATTTATCTTTTACACTTTTACTTTTACATAATTGTTGCATAATGATGCGGAATGTGTACCGTAACATGCAGTGTTTCGATCCCCTAGTAAACCAGAGCAAAAAGACGTAAAAAAAAGAATTGGTGTCAGTCGCTTTGTATACGTAATCAGGCTCTACAAAGCAAAGCAAAAAGACAAATAATTTGCATAGTGTTCCAGACTAACAAATGAATTGTACTTATTTTTTGTCGTAGTTAAGTGATGAGCCCTACCACGACTACATAAATCAAGTGGAGTTAGTCACTGCAAGGCTGGTATGTTAATGGAGATTCGTTCTTAAAAACAAAATGACAAAAAGGCCCCTTAAGATGAGGTTGATTGAAGAATGTATTAGAATTTCGTGAGCTGGTTCGGTCAAGTGAAGGAAAAGGAGAACACATACACACACACACACACACAGATTGCCTGGAGCTTATCTCCGGGCGGGGACTCTGAGACCAGCAGTCAAAGCCCCAATTAAGGAGAACGAGAGTTGATGAAAAGAAAATATTTCGAAAGTTAATGGCATAAAGTACTTATCAAACCGATGACACTCAAGGTTATGTCTTCCCTACATTATTTGTGTAATTGTGGGTATTGAAGTGTAGAAGGTCAGTAAAATGTTGACAGTGCATAATCAAGGCATTGAGAACAAAGAGCATAGGAAATCTTAAAGAATTGGTAGAGATTCCATTTCAACTTGAAACAGAAGTGGCTACCATGATAATCTTCCTGCGGCTTGCTTCCTTTTATGATATATTATGCTACTCATCAGCAACACGTCGATTCCATTAACTCTGCATTTTGCATATAATATCACACGTCTGTTATGCTTCATAGAAGAGATGGCATATGGTGACCCCACTACTAACTTTTAGAAGATGCAATTAGCTTATATGGGTACGAGACTCAGTAA
>NC_090727.1:143866314-143878814 GCF_036898095.1 Palaemon carinicauda | reverse complement strand
CCTGGTTAATAAGGGGGGAGGGATCTTTAAAACTAAATTATAAAGTGTGGGTGCAATTTCTCACCCAGTCCCCAAATTTAATAATGTTTTCCCTTAAAAAAAAAAAATATATATATATATATAAATATATAAATAAATAAAAACAGCTATGCAATATCAGACTTAGTAACCGCGTTTTGCATTTCATATGGTTACTCTCGTATTGGTAATCTGCTTTCTTTTAAACAATATTTTTGTATGATTATTTAACCTAATCGTTACTTAACCATCCCTTGATCATTATTTTAAGTAATTGTTACTTCGATTTTTTCACAATTTTATTGCATAACTTGGCTACTTGTCTTTCATCTTGGAAACCTGGAACATTGTTGCCAGTCAGCAATTAATAAAATATTGCATTCAGTTAGCAACATCGAAAGGGCAAAAGATCAGTCTTGTAACGTAGAACGGTTGGCAGCGAAGTTGTGTTTATAAACGCGTTTTGAGGATTCACTTTATAATTTCCAGCGACATTTTTTTCTAAAATGTTGGAACTTTCTAATTAGTTATGGAAAGATTTATAAATATGGGTTTTATAGAGCCATTTCATTTCATGTCAACCGGAATCATAATTTTCACTGCTTAAGAATATCGACATAATCTGAAGATGACCTGAAAACCAACAATTATTTTTATTTGATCATCCATATCTGATGTGCTTGTGATTTAATGCTGGATCTTTTCGTTTCCCATCCGGGGTCATCTAATAAATGACCTGCCTACCTGTGTCTATCAGGTCCTCTCTATGTCCCTCCCTCCGTCCTTAGGCTAAGGTTAAAGTCCTTTTTTTTAAGTCCCAGTAATTTTAATATCTTTGAAGATGAATACCTCAAATTTCATACATATCTTTGGATAATGTGGTTTCGACATCGTTTGTCGTGGATCTGAGGCCGAAGGTTAGTCTTTTACTCGAAGGTCAAAGGTCAAATAGAAACCAAACACCGACATGTGCTCTCAGATCGCATGGACAATTTTGTATTGGCAATTTTGCCGATAGAGATACTGTTGTTAGGGAAGTTAAGAATCAATTTCCTGGCACACACCTTATTGCACAAGTACTCTTCAAGCTTTTTTTAGACTCCTATTTTGCCATCTTTATAAGAAATTGTGGCACTCATCATAGAATTTGCATTCTTTTTCAATTACTGGTTATAATTCCTATTGCACATCACGATTGATATCCATTAGTACAATTTAAGCTAGTGGTAGTGCGTTATAGTGATAATTTGCGTATGCTTGATTGCAATTGTTATCAGAGCATCACTCGTCTTAGTTAATTTTTCTGGTTTTATACAGTTTAAATAAGAATACTCATTCTTAAGCAACTTGCTTCTGTATGAGCCCGTCTATCATTAAAGCGGAAAAACTGTTTATCAAGGAAACTGGTTAATGTACAGTTACTGTAGTAGAATAATGAAGTAAACTCAATAAAAAAAGAGGAAGAGAAGCAAAACAAAAACAAAGAAAAAGTGCTTGGTGTTGCAGGCAAGATATGAAAACGAATATTCTTCCTGAATCATTCATGATCGAGCCTCAGTATTACAGAATTCATCCGATGAAATATTCAGAACGTCGGTATCATTTTTCACCCTTAAAAGTGATATAATTTTCGGACAGCTTTCCATAATGCAAGGGTCCAGATGTGGTGATCACCACCACGGAATATTTTCTAAAATACTTTCGAGACATAAATGTATTTTTGAGGAGTTCATAATAGCGTAATGTTCTTCAGGTGCTGGGGATGGAGATGGAAATCCGTGTACCTGGGAAGCCCTTTTGGCTGCATCTTCAAATATGCAGTCGTTTGGAGGGAATAAACACCGACCTCTGCGGTCGCCGCAAAATTGTTATGAAATGCATTGCTAAGAGCGAGTTTCTTTGAGCATCTCTGTAAGAGCGGTGACACTTACGCAGTGTTTTCAATTATGATTAAATGTTTTCATGTATCAACTGTTCTTAATATTATTATTGTTTTGGCTCCTAGTGTAAGTATTATTGATATCATTATTGTTGTTATCATTATTGTTTGATTGAAGATTATAGCTGCCTCAGTGGCGTTGATTTCATAAGACACCTTTTCTGTTTATCTAACTTTCTTCTTTTTAATATTATTATTATTATTATTATTATTATTATTATTATTATTATTATTATTATTATTATTATTATTATTATTATTATTTTCTGTTCCAATTTTCCAAGTGGAAGATTGATTGGTTTAATTTTACCATTTGCAAGTGAAATATGATCTCGTATTTCACTTGCTGGCCAGTTTTGAACATCTGAAAATTGTTATCATATCTGAATAAGATTGCTACCCTCCATGGATTTAATTGTCCCGTACCAAGAAAGTGAAATGTACTAATCAAATCAAGTGACCATCCCTCGGCCCTGCCACCCTAAATTAAAGATGGGCAAATTCTTGAATTGAATTTCGGCGGGCGCCATTTCGCCCAGCAATACCTTGAGACACTGTCAAGAACTCATGCTAAAACAATTAAGCCGAGAGCCTGGGCTTAACAAACATCTTGTGGACCCAATACCAAACGGAACAAGGCTCCGAACCACAACCGAACAACTGATAAGCAGTTGGTTTCCTCCGCTAAAGGAACTAGCGGCTGGAAACTTCGCTTAAACAAACTCCGGCTAAACTAATCCCACTAAACTACCGCTAAACTACTGAGAGGATGGACCATTCTCTTCTGTCTTGCTGACCATTGCTAAGCTGACCAGTGGCTGACGAGCTAAACAAGAACATACGGTGGAATATGTCAAATTAGGCGTTGCTAACTCTTGGATTAGATTACAAGGACCGGGAATCTAGGAGCGGACGTGTTGGCCGGCTGACGGCTAGTTAGGTTATTCTAAGATGCGGTTGGCACATGTCTTGTACCTGTGCCATTGCAGAATAAATCAGTGTTGCGAAAGGCGGGGGAATCGGGAGAAAGTGGTAATGGGTGGGTGGGGGGAGGAGGGAGGAGGAGGCTATAGGGTGCTGAGTGGAGAAGATAAGGAAGAAGAGAGAGAGAAGGCGGAGGTTTGGGTGGGAAGGGGTGGGGTGGGTAGCTAAGCAAGATTTGGAGAGGGAATGAGTATGAAAGTAAAATAAGACAGTGGAAGGGGACTGACTAGGGAAACTTGACGTGGCCATATTGACACTGAGCGTAATTAACGCTTAGGTCAAAATGGAGAGAGTTAATGAGGAAGTCACATGTCATAGAGGGGAAAGTAGCTAAGAGCCTGAAAAGTATCAGCTAATTTCTATGGGAAACAAATGAAGTTAAACTTCTATAATATAGACCAACGTCATTTTGAACTTTGATATTGCTGTATTTCGACAGTACGTGAAAAGAATTTTTTTCGAGTTCTTATTTCCAGGAAAGTAACCAGGTTCGAACTTTAAATCTCAGTTGCCCTTTATCAACGTTTGTCGAGTTATTTTGAAATTGCTTTTGATGTGAAAATGATATGTCCCTTGGTTCTTGGCGGGAGCTGTATAAGGATCTACACGATCCATATCTTAGTAAATAAAAAAAAAAAAATCGATAGATTTGCTTTCCTTCCGTTCAAAATTTACTGCAAAAAAAGAAATTCAGAATAATGAGGAATAGGAAACACTAGTTTAAAGAAATTGTCTTTTTATTATTATTATTATTACTATTATTATTATTATTATTATTATTATTGTTGTTGTTGTTGTTGTTGTTGTTGTTGTTGTTGTCGTTGCTTTAGTTGCCGTTGTTGCTTATTATTCTGGTCCTTTTAGTAAGCCATAAGGCCATTTAATTGAGATGAAGGTTTTCTCAGGATATAGTGATCACATTGAATAGGGAAATTATTTATGGTATCATAAAATTCAAATTTTAGGCACACGCATAATATAGATAGTAATGCATTTTTATGCATTAAGTCATGTGTTGGAGAGCTATTCTTAACATTTTCAGCGTTGAAATAGACAAAAAAATTTATAAGTAACGTGTTGTATAAGATCATTTAAATGGGAAACTGTATATAACACATACAGTACGTGGGTGGGTAATTCTTCAAATTAGTATAAGAGAGAGAAAAGTCTTCGAAACGTACCAATTAGAGGAGGTTTTTTTATCTAGTGAGTAATTGAGAATCATGCAGTAAAATGTCTCTCATCTAACACAATTTAATCCAGCACTTCTGGTAATCAAGTTTCTTTTTGGGTACAAATTTTAATCCACCCCTCAGAAAAACTTCAATAAACGAAAGCTCTTAATCCGATCACCACAAGTCTAGTAATTAGAGGATTGGTATTTTTCACCTCTCGGTTCTTGCTTGACGTTAAATCCAATTTTTATTTTGAGAGAAAACCTGGTTTAGTTTTCACCCAACAAGAAATAATCCTGAAGGCTGTAATAGAATTTTTCAGGCGCGTTTATGTTTATGAAAATATAGAACAAAATTATATTTTTTCAGGAACGAAAAATGAGAGGTTCTTCTTTACTCTCTTTGATCGAATTACAAGGACATTTAATTAATGAATTGATAAAGTATAACTGTTAATCGACAGTAGTTCCCCGGTTTGGTCAGCAACAAAAATAAATGTGAGAGAAAGAAAAAGAACTTTGGTGTGAATAAAAAGATGATTTACCCGGATCTACTGTATATGTAGAGACAAAAATTAATGAGCATACTGGATGGAGATATGCCTTGAATTTAAATGCCGTCCAAATTGGATGGAGTGATTATTTTCAGAAGTCCTTATTCGATGGAGTAAGTATTTTGAGACGCCTGATTCGATGGAGTGAGTATTTCGACACGTCCTGATTCGATGGTGTGAGTATTTTGAGATACCTGAATCGATGGTGTGAGTATTTTTAGATGCCTGATTCGATGGATTGAGTATTTCAAGACGCCTGATTCTACGGAGTGAGTATTTTGAGACGCCTGATTCGATGGAGTGAGTATTTTTAGACGCCTTATTCGATGGAGTGAGTATTTTGAGATGCCTGATTCGATGGAGTGACTATTTTGAGATGCCTAATTCTATGGCGTTAGTATTTTGAATAGCTCTTTGACATAAAGGATAAAAGAAAGGCAGAGATGAGTAATAAAAGACTCTAAAGGATTAAAATAAGCTGAGAATGTCGAGAATGATAGAAAGCTGATTAAAAGATTTAATAAGTAAAAGAAGCCAGGAGTTGATGGGATTACCAGTGAAGTGTAGTAGCAAGGTGGTTATACTGATTCCATAGCTGACTAGAGTTTTTAAAGTATGTCTGGAGAACGGAAGTATTGAATGGATTGACTGAGAGGAATGATTGTTCCGTTGTATAAAGATAAATGTGAAAGGTAACTAGATGAATTATAGTCATGCCGATGCTTAGTATACTTTTGAATGTTAGTATGGATGGTGGAGGAATATTTATAATTGATTATTAGACATTTTTGGAGTAAATAAAATGAATGATGTTAAGAAAAGACAAGAGGTGAACTACAAATTGGTGAATGGAAGAAAGGTATGAGATTGTGTGCAAATTAAATAGGTAAGAAATGTGAACTATCTTTGGAAGTCAGTTTGAGTACGCGTGAATCGAATGTTGAACTAACTCTCCTTTTTAGATATGATGTGTGGTTGCCAAGAGCAAATAAGAAAAACAAATAAATTTCAAGCTGTTAACATGAAATATTTGCATATTATGTCCGGGGGAAAGAAATATTAGAGTAACAAATATAATGACATGTAAAAAGTGTTAATATATTATCGTAGGTGGATGGCTGGAAGCTCAGTCATGTGGAGAAAATAAACGACAGTATGTTAGAGAAGAGTTTAGAAACCAGCAGTGATAGAAGCGTGTAGAGGAGGGTCCTGAAAGGGTGATATATAAATTATGAAAGACTTATCAAAAAGTTAGTGCCATAATATGCAGGAAGCACTTGAATGCGTGCAAGATATGGTTGAATGATGTATTGCAGGTAAGGGGTACAATGTAGAAGTTTTGCTGTACCGCAACTCTTCTATAATTCATCCATTAATAGAATGTAGCAGACACTGGAGTGTTTCTTTAGAGCGGCATTCAAATATTGAGTCAAAACGTACAAATGTTACCTTTAGGTAATCAATGGTGGGTCACGAGAAGTCAAATTTCTGCAATTGAAGCTAGACAAAATGGGATACATTTTATAACAGTTTTTATCAAAGAATCTGCTTCATCTTTTGAATAAGACACCTAAAGGGGTATTCACATGTCTCTGAAAGGATAATAAAACTATAAAAGATGGAAGTCATGTGTGTTGGTAACAAAAATATCAGAAATAGCAATGTGTTACGAACTCGACATCATATATCTAGGTGAGGATTGGTTGATGTCGATTCTAAGAACAATACGTTGATATTACAGGCATATTAACATCTGTGTCGAAATTAACTTATGCATGTTAATATCCTATTAGATAAGTAGATTGTATGTTTTTTATGTATTTGGAAGCACGAGTTCTAATCCTGTCCCAGATAGATGCCTTTATCCTGTAGAAATTCCTATTTGTGTATGTTATTACCAATGTAGAGTGAATTCATGTGTGTTAAGTGAAAAATCATATATAGATATAAGTACACACACACACACATACACACACACATATATTATATATATATATATATATATATATATATATATATATATATATATATATATATATATCTATATATATATATATATGTATATATATACATATATGTGTGTATAATATACAGTATGTATATATATATATATATATATATATATATATATATATATATATATATATATATATGTATGTATATGTGTGTGTGTATGTGTGCGTGTATGTTTGTGTGTAGGCTTGTTTGGGCATATTTGAGTGATAAGTTTGTATGTCTATAACAATTCCTTATTGGTTTTCATATAATGATATAACAAACGTAGAAAAGATCATCTATCTCAAAATTGCAAAATTCTTAACATTTGTGAGCTTTGAACTATGCAAAACCAGATTGGTTCAAAGATGTCAAAAAACGGACAAAGAGTAAAAACAGTTTTCTTTATGTCGGCGTGTTTCGAGTAGCGTTCATCTTAAAAGCATTGAATATTAAAAGCTAGGTAGATGGCGTAGGAAGAGAGCAAGGGAGGTTTAATTGCACAGTATTTTTATACTTCCCGAAATTTAGTGGAAACCTTTTTTTTATTTTTATTTATTTATTTATTTATTTATTTTTTTTTTTTTTTTTTTTTTTTTTTTTTTTTTTGAGAGAGAGAGAGAGAGAGAGAGAGAGAGAGAGAGAGAGAGAGAGAGAGAGAGAGAGAGAGAGAGAGAGAGAGTATCATGAAATGATGGTATTCTATCTTTACCGTGATGAGTCAAGTATTTTTATTTCTTTTGGATTGGCCACATTGGAAACATTTCTCACTCCATTTATTGCCCGTTCAACCTCTCATCAAGAAGAGCCAGTACTGTAGACTTAATCAGATCAGTGATCCCAGCCCGCTTTTATTTCGTTGTTGTTTGTTTGTGCTTTGTGTGCCGAACAAAAGTTTCCTTTCCCATTGCAATTGGGGAATGACAATACGCTAATAAAAGTCCGTAAGATAGGCCACATCATAAATCTGTCCATAGGCATTGCCATTGTATCTAAATGCTATTGCAACCATTGTCATATGGTAATGGATGACGTGTGCTCAATAATGCCATTGTAGTCAACCACTCTTTTGTTTCATTCTAATGAATAACATAAATCAACCATGCAGCCGCACAGTTCGCCTCCAAATAAAATCCTCTTTTATAACACCCTTCCCCCCTCCCCTTGGCAAGCGAACAACAGAAACAATGAATACCTACGCACGTAACTGAAAGTAAAAGCATAAACAAGCAAAGAGCTCGTGGCAGGGCGATGCCATATACGAGGATTATACCTTATGTATCCCCTATATCTTATAGCACACGTAACAGATATTGATGAACGCTAAAGTAACCCATAGTTTTGAGGCGTGTCCACCCTTGGTCCCCCGCTAAATGAAAATGGGATCACCAGCTCCGTCATCTCACGAATTTATGTCACGTCTAACTCGACCAAATTATGTTCCACCTTTCATACTGTTACGCATTAGACGACACCCAGAGGTTTGCCACTCCTGGCCTCAATTAGTATTATCGTTGTGTCCGTTCTGTATGTAATATACATGTGGAAAAGTGAATATATATACATATATGTGTGCGTTTGTATGTATATATACATAAGTAGATGTTTTTGCTTGGTTTTACATACGAAGGCACACACAAACACTATATATATATATATATATATATATATATATATATATAATACTTGCAATGATACATACTTACAGCACGCATACACTTACACAAAATGTGTTTGGAAAAATGTCTCCTCAAAGGAAAATTTCTTTCTTTCGTATGAATGTAATTGTTACAGAAATTAAAATGATACTCCTTTACCTCTTTTGTGTTATATTCCCCTCTTTTTTATGATGATAATTGCACCCCTGCATTTAATGGCGAGAGCACCTCCGGGGTAAATTATGTATCGGATCACCTGTTCAAATAGAATTTGATAATGCCACGATAAATTCTGCAATTTTATCGGTTGATTGTTTAGTATAAATTGGCAGTTTCATGAATATTTTGTCCACCCAGAAAATTAGTGGTATTCAGATTAGAGAGAGAGAGAGAGAGAGAGAGAGAGAGAGAGAGAGAGAGAGAGAGAGAGAGAGAGAGAATTTCGAGTAGTTTTTGTATATAATAGAACTTCATATACTGTATGTCCTTGTATCCATATTTTTTTTATAAATAAGCAAATTGGAATGGAATGAAATGAAAATTATTATTTCATGTAAATCATCGGAAACTTGAGAGTTGTAATTCCTTATTTATCATCAATTCTTATTTTTGTTATCAAAGCGAATCGTAGAAATATTATTTTCTCGTGAATGAATGATCTCGAACGAATAAATATTTATATCAATAAAGTCAACGTCTCTCTCTCTCTCTCTCTCTCTCTCTCTCTCTCTCTCTCTCTCTCTTGTTACTACGTTAGTAATTTCCTTCTTATCCCCTTGTATTATTGAATCCAGCATCAACTTTTATCGTCATTTGAACAGCAGTTCCAATGACCTTATTTCGCATCTCCTTGAAGTGGTCTCTCCTAAGTTTCTTCATATTAATCTGTGTCTTGCTACCCTTCCCAAGATCCTGTTTTTTATTCATTGTCCGGGGAGGGAGATTATTTTAATTAGCTTCCCCTGTTGTGAATGGAATGTTTCCTTGATTGCTGTGTGTCTGTGTGTAACTTTTGGCACGCACATCTCTCTCTCTCTCTCTCTCTCTCTCTCTCTCTCTCTCTCTCTCTCTCTCTCTCTCGTGTTTAAATGATAGCTTATTTCCTTGTCTCTCTCTTCATTTGCTTTCAATTCCTCTTCGTTTGATTGGGTTGGGATCGCAGTATGCAATTGTGGTACTGTATCTATATATCTATATATATCATAGTAGATATATCATTTATACTCATAGTAAATATAAAAAATATTTAAACGTATATGAGACCCTTTGCGTTAATAGGCGTAGGAGGAGATGATGATTAGGATAAACATATATCCTACTATACATATTCATATCTAGTTGCATCTCTCTCTCTCTCTCTCTCTCTCTCTCTCTCTCTCTCTCTCTCTCTCTCAAAACTATTTTACATAATTCCTTTAGTCCTTTTGAAAATTACGAATTACTCTGGATTTTGTTTCCCTGACTTTTCATCCCCAATTGAAAATTGTCTCCCATATCAAACTCTATACAAGTCATTCGATATCCATCCCTCTCCTCCTTTTCTTTCCCTCCCTTTCTCACCTTCCCCTCCCTCTTCCTCCCTCCCTCCCCTCCCTCTGTCTCCTCCACTCCACCTTTAATCAGAACTATATCACGTAATAAAGGCGAGCAAATAGAGTCAGCACACCCTATGAACCAAAGCAAAGCGTTACACACTTTTGAAGGGCAGTTGAACTTCGAAAAAATGTTCATTCATTTTTAAAGCTGAGGTATTTGAGCGCTTAACCGTGCTGTTTGGTTGCTTGTCTCTGCCAGCAGTGAAAGCGCTTTTGCTTGCTTTTATTTCTTGCTACTCTCTCTCTCTCTCTCTCTCTCTCTCTCTCTCTCTCCCTCTCTCTCTCATAATTTTTATTTTCTTTATGGTCAACTAAGTTACCGTTATTGTATTCATAGATTTTATTGCGTTTTCGTTTCCCTTTTAGTTTATTTCCAAAGAATTTGACTTGCTCGGGAAGTTAGTTTGTTTGTCATCGTAATTCTAGTCTTAACATGGATTAGGTTTTATATATTGTAGTTTGGTGTTTTGGTAGAATTTTTTATTTATTGTTTAAAGGTCACTCTTATTTCGCATTTCCTCACTTTCAGTAAATTTTAAATCGCATGTATTCTAAAATTCCATTATTGATTTCTTTCTTTATATCCTCACACTCCCGGAATTCCTGTTTGTGTAATTTTAAATCTTATATATTCTAAAATTCCATTATTGATTTCTTTCTTTATATCCTCACACGCCCAGAATTCCTGTTTGTGTAATAATAAGGATTTATTCCTCTCTAGCAAAGAAAATATAGTTTTACTTTGTCTCCCTTGTACACCTGGTATGATGTGATTATCATAATGCACAAGATATTTCGTTGAACTAACGAACTAAATTGTAAGTTGCTGTATCGCAGCACTTGTTCTAATTCCTTTTGCAGTTTTGCAGTTACACATCAGATAGAGTTATGGGGTGATAAATGAAAATTTTCTTGAAACGTGATGATCTCAAATTGAATTATCTAAGCTTTTAGATATCTTATCGAGATTTGCTGGCACATCTATTGCAATATTTTTTTTTTTCAAAAACACACACACTATATATATATATATATATATATATATATATATATATATATGTGTGTGTGTATATATATATATATATATATGTATATGTATGTATATGTATATATATATATATATATATATATATATATGTATATATATATATATATATATATATATTTATAATATATATATATATATATATATATATATATATCGTGTACGTACGTGCAGTACAAAAGTAGAAATTTAAATCTGGATTGGTGCTAGTATTTTTGTTCTATTGGTACCTTGAAACCAAGATTGGGGGAGAAATAGATAAATCGAAGTACAGGACACAAGCTTGCTATGTGGTAAAACTTGTTTATATCAGATAAACCAGCTGTAAGATAAAAGGATAGCACATAATAGATGAAAAGTAGACGATGGTTGAACTGAGAAATAATGGTTTCATTGTATAAAAGTACAATGGAAGCATAACTTAGTTTGGATAAGATGTAGGGAAGAAGAGTGTGTGAGTTTAGAGAGGAAATAACGAGTTTTGTAATGAGTTTGAAAGTAATGGGACGCGGTAAAAGCTTATGGTAGGGTTAATAGAAAGGCAATATGAAGGTGCTGAGAATGTACATTGCAACAAATAAAGTTATTGGGAGGAATTAAAAGTTTTTATGAAGAAAGTGTAATGTGCTTTAGAATGTATAATTGTGAGAGTACTTGTTATGCGCAAAAGGACATCTGAGTTAACAGGTTTATTACAACTCCATGACTGTTCTAAATCAGAGAAAAGGCTGAAGATGCAAGTGTGAAGCTGTGGGGTCAAAACTGGAGACAGGAATTGAGTTTGGAATAGTTAATGTTAGCAGATGATAATGCGCTAGTTGGGTTAAATAGGAACTATGGCGAAGAGAAAAGTTATAAGGATAATTGGGAAAAAAAGATGAAGAAATAAGAATCGATCAGTTGGTGAAAGAATGTAAACGGTTGGTTCATATAAGAAATCGAAAGTAAATATGGCGGAGGATGGTAAATTGAATAAGGAAAGCAATGGAGGTTGCAGGGTAAGTTAAAAAGAATTAGGGAGAGATTGAATTATCTAGTGGGAAAACCAATGAAGGGATTATTGAGCCAACTCTCCTTTATAGAAGTAAGGAGGGAAAAAATGTTGCAGGTGTTGAAATGAATTGTTTGCGTACCATGCGCCGATTAAGACGAATTGATAGGTAGAGAAAAGGGAAAATACGAATAAAAGGAAAATAAGCTTTTCATAAGTCAGTAAATGAATATGATTATACTTTTGGAACCATCATAGGGGTCCAAATTTAAGATTTTTATTTGGAATTTCATTATGAATCATGACTTTTACCACTGAAGCCAAATTGGGGAAAAAATGTTGATTCTTCATAAAATAGTATTAGGGTTTATGGTAAAAAAATACTTTTAAGTTATTATTACCTAACAAACACTAACAAGTATAGAGAGAGAGAGAGAGAGAGAGAGAGAGAGAGAGAGAGAGAGAGAGAGAGAGAGAGAGAGATTTTTGGAGTGCCATTATAGTGACACTGCCATTGTCTTTGATTCATTCTTTTTATTTGTTTAAA
>NC_090727.1:143833814-143861314 GCF_036898095.1 Palaemon carinicauda | reverse complement strand
ATATCTCCAGTTTTCTGTTTATTGTTCAGTAGTAATTTCATATTGAAACATTCGTCCTAAGTATCTCACACTGGATATTATTTCATAAAATCTTAAGAGTGAATCTTTTTAAAGTTAACTTCCCACGATTTAACCTGTCAAATTTTGTTAGATGGCAGATGAGGGGGACCCCAAGAATTCTTTATTGGGGTCAGTATAAATAAAAAATTAATCGGTATCAACCCTACAGGATATCGATGTTTTGCTGTCTGAGAGTAGGTTTAAAAGAATATATCATATTTTCTTATTTAAAAGATTGTTTTTTCGGGCTTTATCTTCATACTGAGCCACTCTTAAAAATTTACCGTAAAAACGGTAAAAAAGCGGGAATAAATGTTGCCAGGTATTACCGTTTTAAAAACGGATATATTGACGTAAAGGATTGATATTACGGTCACCAACCAATAAAAGGTAATAATAAAGTAGGGTAAAAATTACGTATGCTGGTATTTTACTGAAATACGGCTGAAAAGAGTATATTCCTTCGGAGAATTTCCGATTTACATTACGATTTTTTAACAGTGCAAGAGTACATATTGTTGACCAGACCCCCATTTGTTTCTCTTCGTATTTTTTGCTGGGTCAATGGTAAGATTAAGGTATCATATGCTAGGGGTTCTCAAACTTTTTAGAGAGCATTTATTGAAGGTACGTTCATATTATTAGGATTATGAGGTTTAACCCTCCAAATTTCCCTTTACTCAAGATTTAAGACCCTTGTTAATAAAAACAATATAATCTACATTATTAATTATATATGCTTTCATCGGTAGTAGCCACTCAAAATGGAGTTTCCAAATTTGTATATGCTACATATAATGTAATGTATATTAAATGTTGTTACATGAATTTACAGATATCAACTGTCATAATCACAAAAGGGGTTGGGGGTAAATGATGGTGAAATGATACCTAACAACTTGAGGGAAAATAAATCTAGTTGTGAATTTGGTCTTTGCCTTTTTACAAGAAAAAAAAAAGAGCGTGGTAATAATTACGAATTGGAAAATACATCTAGCAGTTAATTCAGTCTGCATTTATGTGCACATGTGCAAATACCAGTTATGTGTAATGCACACGCACGTATATATAGTGTGTGTAAATGTTAGTGTGAATATTTTTATATGCATAGTATAAATCACCCCGTGAATTACAATGATTTTGTGTATGCTGCCAGTAATGTATAACCTATAAAAAACTACAGTAAACATCGTGTACCTGTTATACAGACTAAGATTAATCCTTTGCAGAACCAATTCCCCAGAAAGACATCTCGGAGCAGGAAAAACGACCACGGGGAAATTCGAATAAAACTATTTGGGAGTTACAGGCGAAGCAACAGGATACTCAAATGTAGCTAAAAACTTTTGAGAGAGGAAAATTGTGAGTGACGCCGACACCCAAAGTCTGGGAGAACAAATGTGGTTAATGAAAATTGTGGACCCGAAAACTTTGGACTTCTGGACAACAAACAACCGCTGCAAAATCCACGAGAAAAACGAACAGAGAAATTCCTCTCAGATGGGATATATATATATATATATATATATATATATATATATATATATATATATATGTATGTATATATATATATATATGTGTGTGTGCTCGTGCGATGTATGTATGCATGTATATTTACATATATATTTATGTTGAGAGAGAGAGAGAGAGAGAGAGAGAGAGAGAGAGAGAGAGAGAGAGAGAGAGCGTGGATATAAATTTTGTAGGTGTCGTACGTGCTTTTGCAACTGGGTTTTGAATTATACTTTTAGGAAATATATACTTTCCTTTCAATTGGAAGTACTGCTTATATTATAGTACTCTACGGAAATGAAACTAGGATGGCATTGTATAGTCTTTATCATAAGAATGAACTACAAGTTTCGAATGTAAAGTTTCCTTGGCTATTGACTGTCTTTTTTTATTTCTATTTTGTATTTTAGTTTATTGCATAATTGTTGTCTGCAAAGTTTTTTGTTTTAAGATGAAGGTTAATTGTTGAAAAGTTATTAATGTTTCTTATATTTATTTTTGGTTTGGTTATTATGCTTCTCGGGTATTTGCAGATACTTTTAAGGTCTTCAATTGATTATGTTAGCGTAGGTGACCTATTTTCTGCTTCATTGATTCTTTCTTAATAAAACTTAAATGAAGAAAATATTGAATTGTTGCACTAATCATAACTCTTCAATTAACTATATGTAACAACAAATGACAAATTTTCGTTCAAGTTTGGCTGACAGAATTTAGGTCAGATTATTAAATTACTCAAAATTTCCATTATATGAGACTGGAAATTTTTTAATACATAACTTCATGATGCTTCTAATATAAATATTTAGATATATCTGGTACATCCATACATGCCATTGACGAGTTTATCAATAGTTTACTAAGCACAAATGTAAGAAATCGTTTTACTTTTAATGGAAATGAAATGGTAATACTCTATAATTTTATCGCACGAGAAGACTCCTTTGATACCGTCAAAAATCAGGATGCTCTGAGCTCATTTCCACCCAAGTTCATTGAAGTTCGCCCTTTCAGTTAGGTCATACGGGAAAAAAAAACTCCTTATGCTTTAGATATTGTCGCTGAATTGTTATTAAAACCTGCATCATCAAACATGATACAGATGGGATTTTGATCGAAATATTCAGAGTTCTTACGAAAAGCAGATATGTCATGCTAGAGACACAGAAACAGATATGAAAAGGTGCGAGGGAAGTAAGACATAGAAAGTGAGAAGGAATGGGAAAAAATTCAAGAGTAATTGGGTTCAGATTAACATCGTCAATAATCTTTTTACCATAACTGAACTTCAGGTCTCAGTATTTGGTATACAGTATTAGATTGGATACATTTGCATTTCACACACACAGATACACACACACACTCACACACGCACACACACATATATATGTATATATATATATATATATATATATATATATATATATATATATGTAAATATATATATATATATATATATACACATATATATATACAGTATATATATATATATATATATATATATATATATATATATATATATATATGTGTGTGTGTGTGTGTGTGTGTGTGTGTGTGTGTGGATGAGAGGTTGTGTGTGAGCGTGCGTGCATATCGAGTGATAGTGAATTTTAAGGCACAAGTTTTCAACTGTTTTCTTTTTGTCAAGTCATTCGTCGCATATCTATGATGGAGAAGTACTTCACAATATTTTGTAAGGCAAATTTAATAGCAATTAATCCAGAGCTTCAAGGGCCATCAAAACATAGTTAAGAATATGACAGATACAGAATATCCAACAAAGAACATGCTATAATATGAATATTTAATGAACCTTGGTGTTTCTCTCCAGCCTGTATGCAATGGGAATCGTAGACTGGATACAGCTGGCGTCAATCTATTATTTACAGTGGGAAGTTACTCGGTCGTTTCCAAGGCTTTTCTTTTTTTTCCCATGTCACCTCCGTCAGGATTTTCACCGCTGTGCAAGTAACCTTAGCCGTGTCCCCCGAAGAATTTCCCCCTGTGACTTCAAAAACCTGCAGGTGTTTCGATTTGGTTGTCAGCGGCGTTGTTGAAAGCCTGGCTATCTGGCTCAAGGGACTTGGATTGGCCAACTCCCTGACCCCTTTAAAAGATGTCCAGATGGACTCGCGGGGATTTCCCCCGATTCAAAACGACTGCGATGCCAATAGGTAATATTTTATCACGGGTCAACAGGTGGGATCAGGTATAGAAGTCGCTCCTGCTCAGCAGTTATGTCAGTTTAATCTAGAAGATATGTTCGTATTGTTATGTTATAAGTGTAGCAATATGCTGAAATCTTGCATTACATAACATCTTGTATGTCCACATAGTAAGTTTGTTTTCATCCACCCGTAAATTTTATTTTTATTTGTACCCTGTCGACAGGTATACATCAGCAAATGATCATAAAATCCTCCCGAGGAAGTTTTATTGGCTTTGTTGAAAATCACAGTTAACCTGAATTGTGTTTCAATTCATGATTTTCTCTTAATTCATAGGACACATTGTGTTCAGTATGTCAAACATTCTCACTGCATTTTTCTTTGTAAACATCTAACGGATAATCATATAATGTTTCAGCGTTCTGAAAGTAAATTATCTTGTTATTTTGTCAAAACGGATAGTAATGTGTTGTTGAAAACTCTAAGCATCTATACATATGTATATATATATATATATATATATATATATATATATATATATATATATATATATATTGAGAGAGAGAGAGAGAGAGAGAGAGAGAGAGAGAGAGAGAGAGAGAGAGAGAGAGAGAGAGAGAGAGAGAGAAGACAATCTGCTGAAGAACTATCAAAACGAGGGATAAGACTGATAAAACTTTAGCAACACACACCACACACACACACACACACACACACACACACACACACATATATATATATATATATATATATATATATATATATATATATATATATATATATATATAAGACAATTTTTGAGATATCAAGATCAAGCACAGATTTTTAAAGACGAACCTGACTTTGAATTCATTCATAAGATATAAATTTGTGTAATTATCATCTTAATTACTTTGAGAAGCCGATCTTTAGATTCCGTCTAAAAGATTAAAAGAACAGACCGTTATATTAGAGCTAAGAATATATGGAAAATTTCTTGAAAGTTTTAAACTTGATTTAGGATGTGGGATATACTTATATATCTTTTAAGGTGAGGAATTAACCATTCAAAATTGAGTGGGAATGACAGACCGTGGCTGGGGAAGGATTTTTTGGTTATTGTTGTGTTGAATGGTCGGCAGTATCGTTCTCAGGGGACTAGACAAACTGAAGAAGGAAAAACTATTTATACATAAGTATATTAACATATTAGTATAATAATATTAGCATATCAATATCTGCTGTTTTATAATTTAATGAGTTATGATTTTTTTTTTTTTTTTTTTACTAGATAATTTCCCTAATTATCATTCCTTTCACTTTTCGATCAGCACTTCCCTTTTGCAGCATTCTTTCCTCTGAAATATCTCTCTCTCTCTCTCTCTCTCTCTCTCTCTCTCTCTCTCTCTCTCTCTCTCTCTCTCTCTCTCTCTCTCTCTCTCTCTCTTTGGATGCTGGTAATTATGAACATTTCCGAAGGCCATCTGCTGGCTTGTTCCCCGTCCTGCAAACGCTTCCTCCAGCGACCCCTTCAGCGTCATGACCCAACCATCAATCTTTCAGGATGATGCAAAACCAGCAAATTCTTGACCATCGATGGGTCAGGGAAAGCGAAGGGAGATAGAGTGTCACACCTTGTAGGTCTACAGTACATGTCTCGTGGATCACACAATCATCTCCTGAGCTAAGTGCAAAATTAGAAATGCAGGTACTGTATACTGTTACTGTATATACACTGTTAAAAAAATCGTAATTTTAATCGGAAATTCTCCGTAAAAAAAAATATACTGCTCACCCGTATTTCAGTAAAATACGGGCGACTTTAATTTTACCATACTTTGTTATTATGTTTTTCTGGTCCGTGACCGTAATATCACTCCTTTACATCAATATATCCGTTTTTAAAAGGGCAAAAATAGTGGAATAACTGTTGCCAGACATTTACCGCTTTTGTTGCAGATATTTAACAGTACTAGTATTTGTTTCAGTCAATTCATGATTTTTTTCATCAGACTTCATGATTTGCATATTCTTGATTCCGTAGAACTCTATAATGTCAATTTCCCACGGAAAATAAAGCTTAGAGCATATTCATGATAGTATGAGTTCCAGGAAACTCGGAATTATAATTATTTTACCTTCCATAGATTTATTTAAAAGTATGTATATAATATATATACTGTATATATGTATATATATATATATATATATATATATATATATATATATATATATATATATATATATATATATATATATATACTGTATATATATATATATATATATATATATATATATATATATATGTGTGTGTGTGTGTGTGTGTGTGTGTATGGCATTTAATTTAAAGTTGCTGAATCGATATTCAGCTAAAAACGGAATACAATTGAGGAATGGCCATTCGGAAATATATGTCGTGTGTGGACATATTGCTTCTCAAATATTTTCGTAAAATAGTAGAATTTGATGCGATTTTACTAGAAACATTGTCAGCAGAGGTATCCTCACAGATCTCTTAACCATCTGTGGTATTATGCTGGTTTTTGTGTATACCTGATATTTATTTTTTATATTTTTACTTAGTTTTAGAAACATTCATATGCTACCAATGAATATGTTTATAACATGAAAATAGTGTAGGGATATAGTACCAATTAAACAGTGCTAGAAAAAAAAATATTTTAAAATTATAAGTTGATTGTTTATGAAATTATTTTTCTAGTACCTGTGCCACATTTATTTAAAGTTTTAAACGCCGCTCATGAATAAATTACTAGAGGCAAGGGACAGTAACATTACCCAATCGAGCAGGACAATGCCCAAGAGACTGACCATATATACATATGAACAGCGCCCGTGCCCCCTCTCCACTCAAGCTAGGATCAAGGAGGGCCTGGCAATGGCTGCTGATGACTCAAAAAATAGACCTATAGGCTCCCCCAAAACCCCCATCCTTAGCTCACAAGGATGGTGAGGTTGTAGCGACCAAAGAAACTAACGAGTCTTACCGGGACTCGAACCACAATCAGGCGATCACCAGTCAGGGACGTTACCACATCGGCCATTACAACCTTATTATTTTTAGTAATAAGAATAATGTCCCCTGGTTTAATCTTTATCTACGAAAATTATTCTATTAGGGAAGTATTGTTAAAGCCTAATTCCAAGTATACTCAGAAATCAGAACAATCCCATGCAGTACTATCTATGCATTACTAAAGGGTCCTTTGCAATGTCTTCTCAGCCGCTAGATGCAACCACTTTTTAGCCTTTACTTTACTTCCGATGCTTCATAGTACAGCCTGGAGGTTTTCCTTCAGTTGTATTTCGGCACCGATCCATATGGACAAAAATTCATAAATATGTATCATTGAATGAAAAGAAACAATGATGTGCAGGAGTGTGTAGAATCATAAAAAGTTTTACAATTTCATTGAGTTACTTTAGGCCAAATACTATGATCTATATTACTGTAGATATGTCACTTTCAGGGCAGTCCAATGGTAGGCCTACTGTAATGCTCAACATCCCGTAAAAAGGGTTCAAATAAATCAAATTTGTAAAGGGGTTAAAGCAAATGCAATTAGATCAAATGTTTTCAATTCATATATAATGAATCGATGGATCTTTATGCTGATATTTTTTGTCGTTAGGAGAAGGTGAAAACTATCCTCAATCAAATACATTTCATCGGGAACAAAGAAGAAGTGCAGACTGCTGTCAATACAAAGAGGCTTAAACATGTTAAAGATTGGATGAATTTGAGCTGAAGCCTAATATGAAACTATAATTGAAAGAAATATATCTAAGTTTTCAAGGATTAGGCAAGGATATGAAAGGGCGTCTGTTTACAAAAATACTGACATGTAAGGATGTTAGCTCATACACACATGAAACTGTGTTTGCACTAGCATACTTGGACATTATTACTTTTTTTAGATGCTGCGTAAATAGTGGAAGAGCAACATTAGAATACGAGAGAGTTATAGATAAATACACACTATGACAGTGCACATGATTGTGATTTGAACTACGTTCCTCTTCATTCGCATTTCAAAATCGAGTTTCAGTCAAAAGTATTCGTTATCTGGGAACGCTCGTCGCCTAAAAAGGGTGAAATTGTCATAAAGATATGAGTTTTGCTGATGAAAATATAAGTGGCCTTTGAAACGGCAAACGCGATGCCAGTGATAGCACCAGACTCGCTGAACAATCTAATTAATGAAGTCGATAGTGACATACATCACTTTATATCAAGAGATCAAATTGTCTACTGTGTTTTCCCTCGACCAGTTATATATACATGATATTATATTGTTTAATAACCATATACCCCGGATGGAATAAGTTTTCTTCTGCTGCGTCCCTGTGCGAAGGGGAACTGGGTTGGATGGAAGACCAAATTAGCAATGTCGCTTCTGTTTTGAACCAAAGAAATTTGCTGTTCGTAGTTCATACATTACTTTATTCCTTTGTCCTTAGAAATCATTTCGTGCAATATGCTTTTTATCAAGTTATATTATCACCTGTATCTCTCCTTTAAACATTATAAATGATCCCGAATATTATCAGGTATTTCGGTTGATCATATAAAAACTTCCTCAGATACAAAGGAAGCTGTTCCCCCTGGAGTCACTTATCCAAAGGGATAAGGGGAATATGGTGAGAAAAATTAATTAATTTATCTCTCTCTCTCTCTCTCTCTCTCTCTCTCTCTCTCTCTCTCTCTCTCTCTCTCTCTCTCTCTCTCTCTCTCTCTCTCTATATATATATATATATATATATATATATATATATATATATATATATATATATATATATATATATATATATATACATTTTCATTTATTTACATTTCTATCAACTGTAAATTTAAATTACGTATATAAGTCACTCTTAGAGTTGTTCCTATTTAGAACATTTTACGGATTCTTCGAAAATCGTATTCATTTGTGATATATTTTTTAGAATATTCAAAACAAAAGTAGATGCCTTTTTAGAATTTAAGTTAATTTGAGAGTAAGAAACTTGCATGCAGTTCTCACATTCTTGTAACAATTGAAGGCAGCATGAGTGGAGATTCTTTCATTTCAAAACAGATCATAGTGTAGTCAAGAAAAGATGTCAGTGAAATAAATGTGATCAATATGTCAATTTAGTGAAAATTCAAGTTCTGGATAAAGAGCCAAAACTAAATATATTTTGAAAAGTTTCATTCCGTTATTATCTCCCTACCTTTCATTTTCATTTGCTGTGAACTCAATATTGGAAACTTTACCCAGAACATGGAAATCCCAGGTATTGTAATCACTGCAAAAGCACCCTGTACCTTGATGCAATCATTCCGCTTTTTCTCCTTGACATCCCGTACAGCGAAATTCACACCCCTTAATCATCTTTCTTTCATTTCCTCTGACAAGGAGAGACAGGTAGTTGCAAATATGTCAGGCATTATGAAATTACGCCCTCTTTTATAATTCGTGTCAATGGTGATAAGTCAGTTTGATTGCAATAAAGCAACTGTTTGCATGCATATGCAAATCTTGCTAGGAGATTTGACGTCATCTGTGGGATCCCTGAAGGATTATATCTATACGAGGGATTGTGTTGAGGCAATGTTTTTCTCATGCATGTGCCGTTATGTTCTTACAATCATTATTGTCAATTAAAACTTTATGCTTTATTCTACCTAAAACTTAAGCGATATACAGAATAATAAACTTGAAATTTATTTTTCGAAAAATCAGCAATGTGGGACTGGTTACTCAATAAAAGTAAGTCCAGTTTTGAACACTTCGATGATATGTAATCAAAGCTAAAGTAATTATAAGGGTAGTTTTAAGAAGTGCAAGTACTGTACGTCCCATGAATTCTCTCTCTCTCTCTCTCTCTCTCTCTCTCTCTCTCTCTCTCTCTCTCTCTCTCTCTCTCTCTCTCCACAGACATATGCTTTCTTGATCATGGCTTTACTTCTCTCTGATGACTTGACCCTTCCTTTTTATCTTAACTGAATTTCTATTGATGTTACCAGGGCAGTGTTTGGTCCCTTAACCATTTGCAATAGGACTTTCTCCTTTGTTAATGTCTGGCCCCTAAGTTATACTTCTTTTATTAGTTTTTTTTATATATATTTCGTGGTTACCATTAGTTGTATCCTGTATCTTATTTACGATCATTGCCTATGAGTTAAGTAACTAAATGAAATTCTTATCCCGTTCTCCGGTTGTTATAAGGCTTCTTTAATGTTACACAATTTCTTATGATACTATGCCTGTTTTTAAACAAAACTGTATAATTTTATTCATTTCCTGTTGCCATAATGCTTTTAGGTGATCTCGAGCATTGCTTTCTCAATCTACGGTATATTGAAACGGCAATGTCTTGAGCAACTTTGTTATCTAGGACTCAATTTAGTTATCCTGTTTTTGGACTTTTAATTTTATCTTACAAAACTTTGTCTGTGTCTCTCGGCATTTGATTTCATATAGATTTCCGTATTTCAAGAGGCAGCTATATTGCCTCCTTTGGGTGATCTACATGCGTCCAGTTTTCACTAAGTTGGAGGTCCGATTAACATGGGTCTTTGCATTAAAAGATAATGCTCATTGTTTAACACGGGAAAATGTATAGGGTAGTCCGCTATCAGTATATTTATTTGAAAGTACAAGGAAATGAAAAACATTTGGTAAAGAAATTCTTTATTATTCGATTTCTGTAGCAATTGTTTATTATCACGAAAATGTGGGAATTTATTTAAAAGAACAACGAACATACCTGAATGCTAAATCGTACTTTAGCAGAGTCATGGGGAAAATATACGAAAAAAAAAGTTTATTGATTCGTATTTATGTCTATAGTGCAAACGGTGATTGGTTTGATATACTGTAGAAATTAAGGTTAACCTACATTTGAAATGTATTGGCTCCTTTTTAGAATAGATAGTGTTTTGGATGTACTAAATATTAATTTCATTTTCATTTTATGCTCTGTATTAAATGAGAACACGTAATAAATAAAAATGTATATTTTGATGCTGTATTTCAGAACTATTTATCAGTATGTGATTACATACTTTATATGTCGATTTTCTTCTTTCTTGCTTTACATTTTTTTTAAATAGATTCTGGTTTAAATGTGAACACATTTATAATTTTCCGATGGACCAATGGTAAGACTTAGATGATTGTTGAGTAATGTTTCCAGCTTATACTCTATGTTCATAATGTATTTCATTTCATTGAAACATTTTGCTAATAAGATACGAAACCTACTGATTACTGCTGGGACAGAGTTACTTTCCTTTAAAATTACCTATTTCGAATTTTCATCGAATTTTTCATTAATGTAAGCATACATAACAGGATTTTGTTTGCTCAAATTTATATTTGCTTTCAAAGCCTATCGTTGAAATAATGTTAGAAACTTAAGGTCGATCTGAAATTATTACAATAATACCACAAGTACGAGGAGTAAAGTATAATAGTAAAACAATTTTGAAACATTTAGCATCTGCTTCAGTGCAATGAAGTTTATTTAATACATTCAAAACACAAGTGATTATAATAATAGTAATAAAAAGAATGTAACGGCCTTCTCACAGACAATAGGGATTGCATAGTGAAAAATACCAGCCATGGCGACTACCTTTAACTATCACTGGCATCATATTGGAAATTATTCATCCCATTGAAGTAAAATCTTCTGTTACACATTGTATTACACTATGATTATTTCAGCAGACGTAAACATTCATGTCGATGTTAAAATTAGAAGTAATTTAAATATAAAAAAGAAAAGATGAATAAATAATTAGATATAACCAATAATGTCTTGATATGAAGAAATACAGTAGTATTTGTGATCGGAAAAATCGGAATAACAGAAAAAAAGGTCAATTGAATACTAGTGACCATAACGACAATGTAAAATAAATACTTCATATAATTTACACAAAAATAACGCCAATACTATTTTGTGAGATTAAAGAAAATATACCAGAACTAGAATAAAAAAAAACTTGATTAAAAGAGACCAGTACGACAAGAAAAACGAAATATTTTCATTCGAATATCATGTAGTAAAAAAATAGAAAAATACTGAACTGTTTTGTGAGCCATTAAAAAAAAGGTAATATAAGAAAAAGTCCACCGAACACAAGCATCCACTACTACGACTACGACACGTCGACGACAGTGCCTGTTACTAAATAAGTGATCTGAATAAATCGAACGAATGTTAATTAATCGGGAAAGTGAGAGACTCGGAAAATTCCCGGTCAATTAACTACGGCCGCTATTTTTCTAGCAATTAAAGCTACACTGATTCGCTCAGAGAGTTTGTACGCGGGCAGCAGCACAGTTTATGGTGATAGAATTGCAAATTCTTAGTTACCAAAGGCGTTTTGGTGTTTCCCGTTTCGGAAAAAAAAAGTTAGTCTGTTTACTTTGAAAGATTTGCACTGTTTAGAGCTTGGCGCTTACTGCGAAGTTAACGGATTTTAAGTTTTTAGCGTGTTAAATTAGGTATCTCTCTCTCTCTCTCTCTCTCTCTCTCTCTCTCTCTCTCTCTCTCTCTCTCTCTCTCTCTCTCTCTCTCTCTCTCTCTCTCTCTCTCTGTCACACACACACACACACACACACACACAAAGGGCAGCAACAGTAGTAAACTGTATACGGTATTCTGAAAAATGACGGGTGGTTGTCTTTCCGAAAGCTTATAAATCTTTACAACGGTTATGTGGATGTTTTCATTTATTTCTCGGGCAAGGGAAGTATGTTGTTTGGTTATTTTGAGAAAATGTACTGTAGATTTATTCTAGAGTTCTCATTCTCACTTTATATATATTTATATATATATATATATATATATATATATATATGTATATATATATATATACATATATATATATATATATATACAGTATATATATATATATATATATATATATGTATATATATATATATATATTTATATATATGTATATATATGTATATACATGTAATTATGTATATATCTATATATCTATATATATATATATATATATATATATATATATATATATATATATATATATATATATATATATATATATATTTATATTGTGGAGGATTAATTTTATTTTAATTTATTTTTGTTTGCCAAATCGAGAGAGAGAGAGAGAGAGAGAGAGAGAGAGAGAGAGAGAGAGAGAGAGAGAGAGAGTGTGTGAGTGTGTTTATTTAAGTTTTGTCAGAGAGAGAGAGAGAGAGAGAGAGAGAGAGAGAGAGTGTTTACAGTATTGGCTTTAGTTTGTCACAGAGAGAGAGAGAGAGAGGAGAGAGAGAGAGAGAGAGAGAGAGAGAGAGAGAGAGAGAGTTGTTTTAGTATTGTTAAATAGAGACATTTTATTTGCTTTAGCTTTGTCATTAGAGAGAGAGAGAGAGAGTGTGTGTGTGTGTGTGTGTGTGTGAGCGAGTGTTTATTTACTTAAGTTTGTCAAACCGCAAGAAAGAAAGTGTGTTTATTTGCTTTAGTTTCGTCAGAGAGAGAGAGAATTTCATTTGCTTCCGTTTTGTTAGATCGCGCGTGCGCAAGAGAGTATGTGTGTATGTGCGTTTGTGTGTGCGTGTTTTGTGTGTCCGCGGTGCGCGCTGAGGAAAGGGTAATTAGCGAATGATTGTTTGAAGTTGGAAAGATTGTTGGTATAATTGAGGTTGTTTGTTTACCTTTTTAGCTAGGATAGGGTGGTAATGAATGTCTTGGGCGAAAGCATTGGATATCGAACGATAGTAGGAGTCGGCTGTGTATTTTTTTTGCTCTTCGAAAGCCGGCTGTGAAGCTTTTTTTTGTATTCTGAGTAAGTACTGTTTTTATTTATTTTTGTTAGGCGCGTTCATGAGTGATAGAAAGTTTATTGTTTATCTTTGATTATGGTGCGATAGTTAAGTTAGTTAGGAGTGTTCATAAGTGTTTTTTTATTTTGGCAGGCCGCGATTCCTCCTTTGGAGAGACCGAATTTAGAAAGTGGATTTGTTATTGATGACCTGGCCTGTACTTAATATTGTTTGGACTGCTCATTTGACTGCACAACCGTTGATGACCTGGCCTGTTATTTGAGATTCCGATTGATGATGATGATGAGGATGATTATAATGATGATGATGACCACGTTTAATGTTATTGGACAGTCGAATTGACTGTTCGTTATTGTTTGCCAGGAGTGGTGGCAATTGGTTGCAAAGACTGGTGCCAGTGTGTAGAGTCGGTGGACGATGGTGGCCACACACAAATATTAATTTAAGAAGTTCTCGTATGTTTTAGTATTAAGTTTGATTATTTTTGCTGGGTTATATATGACGACTGGTGTTTTAGTGTTGTGATTTTTTTTTCAGTGTTTAAGTATTGTTCGGTACTGTGTGTGAAGTAAGTGTTTTCAGTACTGTATGTGGACTGACGGTGTTGGGTATATTTAAAGGCTATTGTTTTCCCGATTATTGGAGAATTCTCGGTACCCTTACGCACCGATATCTATTTATCCAGCAAATTTTGTCTGTTGAATTTAATGTGTGATTTTTGTTTTCGGTTGAGGTAAATATAGTTTTAAGGTTATGTTTTGTTTGTTTTTCCCTTCGTGCAATAGTCCAGTTTGAAGTAGAGTCAGGGGAAAGTTTGTATTGTGGGATATTGAGAAAGTAAGAGTGATTAAGGGTGTGGGGGGGGTTTGTTTTTGTTGAACATCCCGCCACATAAATTTGGCGCCCGAACAGGGACTGCCGAGGTGGGATAGAAGCTGGACTGTTGGACGAAGGACGGAATTAGGATTAAGGTTGATGAAAAATGGAGGAGCAATTAAGGGTTTTGAGGGAGGAATTGCGGCTGAGTAAGGAGCGTGAGGAGAGGTTGCTAGTAGAGAATGAGAGGTTGAACTGGGAGAATGCGGTGATGCAGAAGGAGCTTAGGGAGTTAAAGGGAACTGTAGCGAAAGTGGAAGAATGTTTTGAGATGAGGATGAAAGAGAATGAGGAACGAATGGAGAAACGAATGGAAGATATGATAGGGCAAGTAATGGGGATGATGAAAACTGTTGTAGGTGAAGGTGCAGTCGGAGGAGTGGCTTCTGCTTCTGGTAACGGGTTGATTGTGGAAGAGGATAGGGTAAGTGATAATGGGGACGGTAGTGATAGTGATATTGAAAGTAAAGGGCCTAGACATAGTAAGATTGGAACGAAGGGTGATAGGAAGAAGGAGAAGAAAGGTAAAGATAATGTGAAGAAAGAAAAGAAGAAAGGTCAGGGTGTGAGTGAGGATGATCATGAATGGGTGAAGGTGGTAAGTAAGAAAAAGGGTAAGAAGGGAATAGTTAAAGATAGGACTTTGAGTGTAGAATTAGATTCATTGTATTCAAATGAAGAAGAAGGCAACAAGAAGGGAGTAGACAGTGAAGATAGTAGTGAGAATGAAGTAGAGGAAGTTTGTAAGACAGTGTTTATGAGAGAGGTACCTAGGTGTGCAAGTTTTAATGAACATAGCAGTAGGGATGTATATGACTTCTTTAGGGAATATGAAAAGTTTTGTCAGGCTAAGTATGGGGATAGTAAGAGAGTTTGGGCTAGGGAGTTGGGAGAATTTTTGTCAGGATATTTGTTGACGATGTATGGGGTGATAATGAGTGTAGGAGAGGTTGAGTATGAAAGTGTAAAGAATAGGATAATTGAACAGGTAAAACGTACGAAAGGTAGTGTTAGGTATAAGCGAAAAAATGATTTTGATGAAGCACGAATGAAGGTGGGTGAAGCAATCTCGATGTATGTATGTCGGTTAGAAACATTGGCTAGAAAGAAGTATGGGGACGAAGGAATAAATGAAAATAAGGAACTAATGAAGAAGTTTTTGGGTACAGTACCAGAGAGTGTGTGTGAGTTTATTAATTTGAAACGGAAGGAGAAAATGAGGTGGACTAGAGAGAGATTGACTTGGGATGATATTTTAGAGATAGTTGAGGATTACGAGTTGGATAGGTGTATGAAAGAAAGTAAATTTGTGAGTGTAAGAACTGGAATGGAGGAATGTGTGCCAGAATTTGGTAGTTTTAGAGATGCTGTTATGAGAGGGCCAATGAGGGTAGCTGATAGTGTAGTAGATAGAAGTGTTAGGGTGAGTAATGTAGGAATACCCATTCCGAGAAATGACGGGTTTAGACAGGGAAATCAAGTTTGGAGAGATAGAAGTGCTAGTACGCAGCAAGTTAGGTTAGGTAGTGGTATCTGTGAAGAGAGGTGTTATAGGTGTGGGAAGGTAGGACATAAAAAGAACGAGTGTAGATGGGCATTAGGAGCATGTTTCGGGTGTGGAGAGACAGGGCATCGAATTAGCGACTGTAAGAAAGAGAAAGTGGTTAAGTGTTATCGGTGTGGTATGACTGGACACATAGCGAATGGATGCCGTAATAATCGTATGAATGTAATTTGTGGTAATTGTGGTAAGGATGGTCATTATGCTAGAATGTGCAAGGAGCCGCGGGGTAAGTGTACTGAATGTGGTGCAGATGGGCATGTGGCTAGGGTTTGTAGAAAGAAGGGATCAAGTCAGCCAGGATGTTCGGGAAACTAATTAATCAGAGGGTTCAGCTGGGTGAGTCCTCGTGTGTGTGGGGAGTGAATGTGATGCATGTTCGTGAGGGTTTATTGCATGAAGATGTGATGGGAGAAAGAGCACATGATTGCATGAGTGTGAAAATTATTTTTAATGGTGTAGAGTTGGTTGGTTTGATTGATACTGGGTGTGGTGTCAATTTAATGTTTAGGAATGCATATGATAAGGTAAAAGAGGTTTGTGAATTTAAGGGATGCAAGGGTGAAGTAAAAGGTATTGGTAATTTGCGTATGCCTGTGCAAGGGAAGTTGCGGGAAAATGTTATGATTGGGGGGCTGATGATGGAGGATAATGATTTTTACGTGGTTGAGGGAGCGAATGAGAAATATGACGTACTGCTTGGGTATAAATTTTTGAAAAAATGTGGTATGATTGTACATCCAAGTGTGAATATGATTGAAATAAAGGTTAAAGGTAATATTTGTGGGGAATTTTATTTAAAGGAAGACGGCAGAGTGAGTACGAAGGTGTGGAAGGGAGTGCCGTTGGTAGCAAAGGAAAGTGTAAAGTTATCGGGTAAGAAAGGTGAGGTTATTAGTGTAAAAGTTGCATGGCCGAGCAGTCTGGGAATTTCAAATAGTGACAAGGATGAATATGTAGTGGAAGGTATGGAAGCAGGTAATTTGGTGAAAACGAGTGCGTATATATATGATGGTGTTATGAATATGCAGGAACCCAAGGTGTATGTAAGGTTGTTGCCGTGTGTTAGGAGGAAGAGAGTACGCGGAATACGTGAGGGTGATTGCATGGGATGTATGTATACACTGATTAATGTAGAGGATGGAAGATATGTTAAGGCGAGACAGGTGATGTCTGGTAAGGTAAAGAACGATGACGATTGGGATTACGATACGTTGAAAGGAAGAATTAAGTTAGATGAGAGTATAAGTGAGGTCGAAAGGGAACGATTGCTTAAGATGTTATGGGATAAGCGGAGAGTTATGAGTCTCTGTGACGATGATTGTGGGGGGTCAGACCTGCCAGAATTTAAAATAGTTCTCAGTGATGATACCCCCATATATCAGCGTCCAGGCATTTTTCTCCGCCTATTGCCAAGGAGATAGAGGAGCAGTGTCAGGAATTAGAACAAATGGGTGTAATAGAAAGGAGTGAGAGTGCCTGGAATAGCCCTATTGTACCAGTAAGAAAGCCGGATGGAAGTTTACGTATGTGTATTGATTATAGGAAGGTGAATGAGGTGACTGTTAAAGAACGTTTTCCAATGAATGTGGTGTCTGATTGTGTGTATAAGATGCATGGAATGAAAGTTTTTACTAAATTAGATTTGGTGAGGGGCTATTACCAGATGCCTCTGGCAGAGGGGAGCAGGCCCATTACCGCATTTTCAAGTACAAATTGTCACTACCAATTTAAAAGGTTGAGTTTTGGTCTTGCTAATGCGCCTGCTGCCTTCCAAAGAGCGATGAATGTTGTATTGGCTGGTTTCGATCGACAGAAGGTGACTGTTTTTATAGATGATATTCTGATTGCGAGCGAGACTGTTGAGGAACATATGCGGTTGCTTGAGGCAGTGTTGATGCGGTTAATTGAAGTTGGTGTGAAAATTAAGCTTGAGAAGTGTACATGGTTGTCCAGGGAGGTGGAATTTCTTGGGCATGTAGTGGGTGAATCTGGTATAAGGAAGAGTGACAAGTTTGTGAATAAGGTGCGAGAATTTCCACGTCCCCGGACTGTGCGTGAGTTGCGAGGTTTTCTTGGTTTGGTTGAGTTTGGTCGCAAGTTTGTTAGAGATTGTTCAGGTATAGGGAAGCCTTTGAATGAATGGACGGGTAAAAGGAATAGTACAAAATTAAAATGGGATGATCGGATGATAGAAGCGTTTGAAAGGTTGAAGGAAGAGGCCGCGAAAGACGTCACTTTGGCATTTCCAGACTACAGTGAAAATGCGAGTATGCTAGAGTTGTATACGGATGCGAGTGGGGTGAGTATGGGTGGTTGTTTGGTTCAAACGCAGAGAGTAAATGGAGAAGAGAAATTGAGAGTAATAGCGTATGTTAGTAAAGCGTTTAATAAAGCTGAGCGGAAGTATTCGACGATTGACAGGGAATTGGCTGCAATACGATTTTGTGTGAAAGCATTGAAAGTATTTTTGTATGGTGTAAAATTCATTGTGCGTACTGACCATCAGCCCCTAGTGTATATGATAAGGAAAGAGTGTGTGAATGCAAGGGTTGCTAGGACCATAGAGGATTTGAATGAATTTGATTTTAGGTTAGAATATGTACCGGGAAATAAGAATGTGATAGCAGATGCGATGTCGAGGATGCATGGGAGGATGGAAGATAAAGAGAGTAATCAGAATTCTGAAGGTTGCCTGAAGGTTTAGTTGTGGAGCAGAGTTGTGAAGGGGAAGATATGGTGTATAAGTGTATCCTAATGGGTTTAAGTAAGTTGGTACAAGAGGGGTTAAATACGGAAATACCAGGTAGTGTAACTGAGCTTAAAAGAAGAGTGATGAATGAAGTGTCAAAAGAAAGGGTATATGAGGAGGAGAGTAGTGTACTAGAAGGGGAAGTATTATCAAAGATATTAATGGTGGTAAGTATGTTGTATGGTGTAACTGTGTATTTGTATTTTGGATGGAATCGACCGATGGAATATCGGGCATGTAAGGAGAATGATAGGGAATATATTTTGAGGATTCAATGTAAGGAGGAATGTTGCAAATTGTTGAGTGAGAAGGATAATGGTGCAAGTGACCTTAATCTAAGATATGGGGGTATAGAGGACAGTGAACATGATGATGAACATATTGGTGAAGTGAGTGACAGAATTGAAAGGAGAGTAAATGTATGCATGCATGGTGTTAAAGGAAGGATGATGACATATGTGAATATAAATGAGAATGAATATTGTAGTTTAATTGATACGGGTGCTCAAGTGTCATTAGTAAATGAGTCGGTTATCAGGGAAATTGAGAGGTACAATTGGGAAGTGAAAAGACAGTGTACGAGTGTGAGAATTCATGGAATAGGTCAGGGAAGTTTACTTGTTTGGGAAGAAGTGAGGTTGAAAGTGAAACTAGGGAGTATGGAAGTTGAACATAATTTTATTGTAATGGGAGAGAATGAAATGCCTAGTTGTTTTTTGATGGGAATAGAATTTTTGAGGTTGCACCATGTGTCAGTTGATGTTGGTAAGGGTTTGCTTTCAAAGAATGGCTGTAAGGTAATAGTAATCGAGGATAATAGTGTATTCATGGCGAATTTTGTTGGCATGATTGATATTGCAAAGAGTGAAGATGATTTGTTGAGCAAAGAAGAGGTGGAAGAAATGCAAGGTGAATGTTTCGAAATAAATAGGTTACGTGAATGTATTTTAAATGGTATTAGGGTGGAAGAATGGCCGTGTGATTTGGAAGCGTATAAGAAAGTTGTTAAAAGATTTATTGTTTGTAAGACTATTGTGTATTTTTTGCATAGGGGAATGGATGAAGATATATATGTTCCTGTATTTCCAATGCATGCAGCTGTAAGTATGTGTATGGTAGTGCATGACAGGTATGGGCATATGGGGAAGAATAAATTGTGGGAATGCATGCGAGAGAGGTTGTTTACGCCTGGGTTGAGCCAAATTTGTAGGGATGTAGCGACTACTTGTGAGGATTGTCAGAAGGGAAAGTATCAGAGCATGCATGCAAGTCCGCCTATTTTGAGGTTACGTATGAAAGAGCCATTTGAGATGTTTGTGATTGATTGTGTTTCGTTGCCTGTGACTGCGAGAAGACATGTGGGAATGATTGTCATGGTTGATCATATGAGCAAGTTTGCGTATGCCGTACCCATCAAGAATAAAAGAAGTGAGACTGTAGCGAGAATGGTAAGTCAAGTGATGTTGCCGATGAGTGTGTGTAAGCCTGCAAAAATGTTAAGTGACAATGGTCCGGAGTTTGTTGGATGGGAGTTTGAGCAGATGTTGAGAGAATGGGGCATTGAACATGTGTATTCGACTCCGTATATGCCAAGTGCGAATGGTTTGGCTGAAAGGACTGTAAGAACTTTGACAGAAATTTTGCGGATGATGAGTACATGTGATAATGATTGGGATTTATATGTTGGGCGT
Source organism: Palaemon carinicauda (assembly GCF_036898095.1). Lineage (NCBI taxonomy): Eukaryota > Metazoa > Arthropoda > Malacostraca > Decapoda > Palaemonidae > Palaemon > Palaemon carinicauda. The sequence continues at coordinate 143,840,882 of NC_090727.1, read as the reverse complement.
GCGTTGTGGGCGTATAATGCGACTGTGCACAAGAGTACTGGTATGTCTCCGTGTAAGTTTGTGTTGAATTTTGAAAAGATAGTAAGACCGAGATTGAGTGTGTCCGAGAATGATAGAGATGTTTGGAAGAAAGCAAATGAGAGATTTGAAAGCTACAAAGTGGGAGAGAAAGTGTTAAAAGAAGTAATTGAAAAGGGAAGAATGAATGTCAATAAGGTACGTGATAAGTTTGAAGGTCCATATGAGGTGTTAGATGTTGGTTCTAGTGGGTTGAGTTATGTTTTAGGTAAAGTAAGTGTGGATGGTAGTGTGGAAAAGGTTAGGGCACACCACAATCAGTTGCGGAAATGGAAGGAGGTACCAAGATATATTCAGGAGAATGGTATGACTAAATGGCTTAAAACGAACAAGTATGAACCAAGTATGTGTGAGGCATTAGGTTTAGAAGATAAGCAATTGGTGTTAGTAGAGTATGGACGGAAAAAGAAGTCTGAGAATTTTACTGGGGATAAAAGGCGGGAAAATTTTGTAGTTGTAGGCGGGAATCAGAATAAGCAGGACAAGGGTGTAAATGTACAGGTGAGTATGGAAGATAAATGTATTAATACAGATGAAACTTGGATGAGTATGAATGATACTTATAGTGTGTGTGGTTTTTCGTTAGATGAGGCAAGAGAACGTATGACGGACACGAGAATGAAAGATAGGAGAATGATAAGCAGTATGAATGATTCTTTTGTTAAAGTAGAAAATGGTTTGGATGTAATGGATGAATTGTTGACAGAAATTAGTGGGATTTTCGGGCCAGATGAAACTGAGGTAGATGAAATAGTGAATGATATCTTAGACGAGCAGAGCATAGACGGGAATAGTAATAGTACGTTGAATGAAAACGACATGGAAGAAGTGAATGAGAGAGTGCAGGTATATGAAGGCCCAGTTACCCGAAGCCGAGGCCCTGTTCCTGATTGCGACTGGGTAATGAGAAAATAGGTAAGTGTTGTGTGAGGATTTGGCAAAGTAAGGGGGGAGGAATGTGGAGGATTAATTTTATTTTAATTTATTTTTGTTTGCCAAATCGAGAGAGAGAGAGAGAGAGAGAGAGAGAGAGAGAGAGAGAGAGAGAGAGAGAGAGAGAGTGTGTGAGTGTGTTTATTTAAGTTTTGTCAGAGAGAGAGAGAGAGAGAGAGAGAGAGAGAGAGAGAGAGTGAGTGTTTACAGTATTGGCTTTAGTTTGTCACAGAGAGAGAGAGAGAGAGAGAGAGAGAGAGAGAGAGAGAGAGAGAGAGAGTTGTTTTAGTATTGTTAAATAGAGACATTTTATTTGCTTTAGCTTTGTCATTAGAGAGAGAGAGAGAGAGTGTGTGTGTGTGTGTGTGTGTGTGAGCGAGTGTTTATTTACTTAAGTTTGTCAAACCGCAAGAAAGAAAGTGTGTTTATTTGCTTTAGTTTCGTCAGAGAGAGAGAGAATTTCATTTGCTTCCGTTTTGTTAGATCGCGCGTGCGCAAGAGAGTATGTGTGTATGTGCGTTTGTGTGTGCGTGTTTTGTGTGTCCGCGGTGCGCGCTGAGGAAAGGGTAATTAGCGAATGATTGTTTGAAGTTGGAAAGATTGTTGGTATAATTGAGGTTGTTTGTTTACCTTTTTAGCTAGGATAGGGTGGTAATGAATGTCTTGGGCGAAAGCATTGGATATCGAACGATAGTAGGAGTCGGCTGTGTATTTTTTTTGCTCTTCGAAAGCCGGCTGTGAAGCTTTTTTTTGTATTCTGAGTAAGTACTGTTTTTATTTATTTTTGTTAGGCGCGTTCATGAGTGATAGAAAGTTTATTGTTTATCTTTGATTATGGTGCGATAGTTAAGTTAGTTAGGAGTGTTCATAAGTGTTTTTTTATTTTGGCAGGCCGCGATTCCTCCTTTGGAGAGACCGAATTTAGAAAGTGGATTTGTTATTGATGACCTGGCCTGTACTTAATATTGTTTGGACTGCTCATTTGACTGCACAACCGTTGATGACCTGGCCTGTTATTTGAGATTCCGATTGATGATGATGATGAGGATGATTATAATGATGATGATGACCACGTTTAATGTTATTGGACAGTCGAATTGACTGTTCGTTATTGTTTGCCAGGAGTGGTGGCAATTGGTTGCAAAGACTGGTGCCAGTGTGTAGAGTCGGTGGACGATGGTGGCCACACACAAATATTAATTTAAGAAGTTCTCGTATGTTTTAGTATTAAGTTTGATTATTTTGCTGGGTTATATATGACGACTGGTGTTTTAGTGTTGTGATTTTTTTTTCAGTGTTTAAGTATTGTTCGGTACTGTGTGTGAAGTAAGTGTTTTCAGTACTGTATGTGGACTGACGGTGTTGGGTATATTTAAAGGCTATTGTTTTCCCGATTATTGGAGAATTCTCGGTACCCTTACGCACCGATATCTATTTATCCAGCAAATTTTGTCTGTTGAATTTAATGTGTGATTTTTGTTTTCGGTTGAGGTAAATATAGTTTTAAGGTTATGTTTTGTTTGTTTTTCCCTTCGTGCAATAGTCCAGTTTGAAGTAGAGTCAGGGGAAAGTTTGTATTGTGGGATATTGAGAAAGTAAGAGTGATTAAGGGTGTGGGGGGGGTTTGTTTTTGTTGACATCCCGCCACAATATATAAATACATATTTATTTATATATATATATATATATATATATATATATATATATATATATATATATATATATTCATATACAATATATACTGTGATTTATCTATTACTTTATTTGCTTTTTAGTTATTAATGTCTTTCAAGCTTTGATTTTTTGTGCATCAGAAATTCCTTTTTCTCCTGAATCTATTCATTTGTAATTTGTAAATTTACTCTCTCTCTCTCTCTCTCTCTCTCTCTCTCTCTCTCTCTCTCTCTCTCTCTCTCTCTCTCTCTCTCGTCAGGGGGTTGCAAAGAATCGTTACCCTCGTCTTGTTGTGGAATAAAGAGACCAGGTAATATGGCATATATGGGATGTCCAAACGACATATGTTACAAGGCTTGCATAAGCAATGGGAGTGCTAGCAACAGAACTCCGGGCATTCTTGACACGGAATGGAATTAGGAATGAAGTATTCGAATATCGGATCGACTTTCTTGCCAGCAAGCCTGCAAATATACCTTAATGATTGGGACCAAAACGGATGGGATATATGTTTATATATGTGTATGTATGTATGTGTGTACAGTTATATTATGCTTGAGAAATTGTATATGGATGATTAGGAAAATTTTAGGTATGTAATGATCAGGAATTTTTGCATCTTCGGGGAAAATTTAAGTCTTGGATTGTCAGGAAATGTTTATCAGATTGATCCTTAAGGAAATTTTATTTTGAGATTTTCGTGAAAGTTCATCATGATGACAAATAATTAGAAAATTATTTTAGAAAGTGATGAAGACTGGAGAAGCTGATTTCCCATAAAGTTTTGTGAAATTTTAGGAGACGAATGTTCATGAATTTTAAAAGGTGAATATTCGAGAAATTGTTTGTTGATGAATGCTCTGGAAATTTTAGATTGTTGAGAAAGAAGACACCAATGAAAATTACTATTTATTTTGCCATTTATCAGCTCGGAGAATTAGACCCGAGCTTAGGTAATCATAAACAGCAAGGAAAAGATTAAACGATGAGGGCTAAGATCAAAATTGTAAATAATATTAACTGGCCCTGGTACGGTTCATGTAAATTTTGATAAACAATTTATGCAAAGAAATGTAGCACTGAGGGGATGTTATTTTCAATTATTCTTTTGTATTTAGATAGCAATTAAAAAGCGAAACTTTACAAGTGTGCCGCTATATAATAGTCATTGGATGATCGCATTTTAATCCACAATGGCTGGTTAAATTGCTTTATTAAAACCTTAATCTTATGATATAATTTTCATATTGTATATTGTAAATTTAGTGACATTAAATTTTAACTGATTTTTGTAATGGACTCTTAATTTTTTTTGCATTGCAAATTATAACGTTATTTTCAATATGAATTATCACTTTATCTACATTGTAAATTGTAGGCTTCGTTTTACATCTCTTTTGCTTATTCTGGCGATTGCTATCAGTCACGATGCCTTTGTGATCCCTTCTAATTCGCAGATCGACATTCACGTGTCACTTACGTTGTCATTATATATCAAGAACTGAAGGGGACCGGAATAGTAGAAGCAACCTAATTTTCACTCGGGTTGACTTTGTCTACGAGTGGATCGCGGAGTTACAATCTCTCTCTCTCTCTCTCTCTCTCTCTCTCTCTCTCTCTCTCTCTCTCTCTCTCTCTCTGCATACATGAAGGATAGTTTTATATAAATGTTGTATATAATACCAAGACTTATTAGTATTAAATTTCATAAAATTATGTTTTATGATGAATGAGAAACTATATAAAGTAGTCCCGGATACTTATATATTTGTATCATAAAGTGTCATTCAGTATATACATGCATAATACTTATATATATATATATATATATATATATATATATATATATATATATATATATGAATATGTATGTATATATATATATATATATATATATATATATATATATATATATATATATATATATATATATATATATATACATATACACATATGTATGTATACATATATGTATGCATGTATTTGTATATATAATATACTTTATTGATTAGCAAATCTAATTTTCGTTGTTTCTAGTATTTAGTAAGAAACCATTTTGACAATCAAATTTACTCTGCGCCGGGAATAAAGATTCAACTGGAAATGCTTTTCCCCCAGCCAGAATTCGAACCTGTGACTCTTAGTCAAAACAAAACTGCCTCAAGCCAATGTCAGCTTTAATACTCAGAGGTATAGGCTCGATTCCTGGCCAGGGAGGAAACGCTATTACCGAGAGAGTAGATTCGATATGATAGCCTATTTGAGGTGATGTTATTATAGATACACTCACACAGCACTTAACAGGGGGTGGCTCAAGGAAAAAGAAACAATGCAACTGTTACTGCTACTTTCACACTTTAACTGCGTTATCGTGGATGAAACCGCTTGTGCGCTAAAAGTAATCATAGTCTTATACCAACACAAACTATATTAACAGTACACGTCGGGCACTCTTTATGCGTGTGGGTCCTTTCTGCTGTAACTGGAAGCTCCATAGCGCTACATATATATATATATATATATATATATATATATATATATATATATATATATATATATATATATATATATATATATATATTATATATATATAGATATGTATGTGTGTATGTATGTATACTATGTGTGTGTACGCAAAAATTAGTACAGCTAACACATGATGAGCATAAAATATGTATCATAGCCACAGGAGGAAAGTGAAAAGATTTCATTGGGGTTAGTATTCTCGTCTTATTGGTGAATCATTGGATTCCCAATTGATGTCACCATTAAAATGGAAGCAATATATATATATATATATATATATATATATATATATATATATATATATATATATATATACATATATATATATACACATATATATATATATATATATATATATATATATATATAATATATATAATATATATATATATATGTATATATATATATATATATATATATATATATATATATATATATATATATATCAAGATAGATTACGTGTTAAACTACAAATTGATTTTGATATCGAATTCAGTCATATACATGATAATTGCTTCTCCTAGACCGGAATTCGAGACTATACCTCATATTTGATGCAGAAAGGGACACACGACTTAAACATCAGGCCTGATGGGTCAGTCGACAGTCTAGTTCTGTTTTGATTCAAAGGTATAGGTTCGAATCCTGGCAGGGGTAGATATACTTATCATATATAATTCCCTTTTTGTGCTTGCTATTCATATGGGAGAGCAAATTTAATATTAAGAATTATGCGGAGCTGAACATTTTTGGCAATGTTTGAAGTCAGTCATTTCGCTCTTTGGTTTTATTGCTGGATATGCATATAATGAATGCTGCTAGCCCTCTTCTTTCTCTTCCCTACACATTACCTTCCAGTTGGCGAACCCCCTGATGATTAAGTTGATGGAGGTCAACTGTTTTCTTCCAAAATTAGTTCCAAAAGCGAATGAATATGCGTGTGTTAGTTAAAAACCTTAGGCCTGACTAACTAAATGTTGTTAGTATTCTAAAGTCTGAAAGTTTAAGGGAGGAGAATAGTGGGTTTTAAAATCTAAAGCTCTTGATAGTCACAAGAATCGGGTATGATAGGATAAGGTTTTGCAGGTAACTAACCAAGGGTTGCTGCAACTGACACGTAGAAATTTGATATGGATGCCGTTACTGCTCCAAAGGAGACTCTCAGCTCAGCTGTAGTCCAAAATGGTAAAGTAGAAATATTACCACTGAAGGCTTTTAAATTTCTATACATTTCCTTCAACCGAGCTCTTCGGAGTACGGAAGCGAATAAAAACACTTGGAATTTAAATGCAATAGTTCAAACAAGCTCCGATAGAATCAACGCAAACATTGCTTTGAAAGTTTTACCTACACTGTTAAAAATTTACTTTATAAACGGTAAAAATCTTGGAATAAATGTTGCCAGGCATTTACCGTTTCAAAAAGGGATATATTGACGTAATTGATTAATATTACAGTCAGCAACCCGTAAAATATAACAAAGTATAGTAACATTATTTTCGCCTGTTTATTTACTGAAATACGGTTGAGAAAAGTATATTTTTACAGTGAATTTTCTATTAAAATGACGGGCTTTTTCAACAGAGCAGTTAATATTTTGTCTTTTTATGGATTTACTACGGGATTCCGATACAATTACAAGTAACGGGTATACGAAACTGACACTCGTCTTTCGATAAAAGATATTTTATGTAGCGTCTCCGTGAAACAAATGGCACTGCTGGCCCAAATGTTTACCTCTCACAATGAGGTTTAATCAGCCTCCTTGACCTATCAAAGTCTCATATAAGGTCAACTATCTCTTTTAGAGACAGGGTGTAAGTCAAGAAACTGTTCCATTCCAAAATAGGTTATTAT
>NC_090727.1:143776314-143818814 GCF_036898095.1 Palaemon carinicauda | reverse complement strand
CTGTAAAGATGACTAATCATACACTGATACTGGGAAAGTTGTTAAATAAACCTCTCTTAAGAGAATTTTAATGTTATCATAGTTTATGTCTATGGACCCCTTGGCGTAGGAACTGCCACCTAAATAGTGGTTCTGTCCTTTGAGATCAAAGGCCAAAATATATGTAGTCACCCTATTCACTGATAACTGTTACCTTAATAGTAGTAAGTGGTGCAGCTTGGAGAATACTGTTGAGAAAGTGCCAATGGTTTGGGTCTAGTTACAGTGTACATCAAGGAAGATGAGAGGGTTGTGGACCCCTTGGTGTGAAGAAATAAATGCATGTAATGTATGACACCTCTCTTGAGACCAATGACAACCACAATTTCATTCCTGTAGGATGTTGAGAAAAGTAAGTCATTTCATCTGGGTGGTGTGAAAGTCACTAGGTGGCAAGAGATATGGCCATTGCAACCCTATACCCTGTATTCTATAGCAAGAAATAGAATAGGAGGATTTTAACCCTCGCAGCTATGAAGGGGCATAGATGTAATACAGATAAGTTGAAATGTATTAAAGCTCTATTGTTCAAGGAAAGAATGTTACATGTCTTTGCAGGATTGTTAAGCAAAAGTTTAAGGTCAGCGTGTGCAGGAATAAAAGGACAAAGGATGATTGGTACTGGGGAGCGCTAAGGTGTTGGGATAAGAAAGGGCTAAGGGCCAGGAAGACTGGGGTGGATGACTAAGTATAAATGTGTTAATTTAAAGATTGTAACGATATAACTGAGTATGGCGGAAGAAAAAACTTGTGATAATGATCTTATATTGTCCAGAAATTTAAAAAAAAAAATACAGTAGAAGAAAATTTTATTGGGAGAATCTGATACAACTCCTAGTTAGATTTTAAGAACATGAAAGGTTGATTGTGCAAAGATATATCAATATGAAATAGGTAACAGTTAAAGAGGTGCAGTTTGTAATAGTTTCTGACATAATACATAAGTAAACTAAGAGAAAATTAAAGAAGAAACTGCCACATTGTTCGATTGTAGAGAGTAGATGGAAGAGAAAAGTTATGGGTGATTGTTGAGAAGAGAAGAGTTTAGAGGATATATCTGATCCGTTTTTTGGTTGAAGCAAAAGTTAAGGTAGACATAAACTTGACTATAAAATCTTAAAATGTGAATGTGTATATAATTAAGACCAGGAAGTCGGAAAAGAAAGCTCAAAGGAGTAATGAAATGATGGATAACCTGTGTTCTAGGGCTAAAGAAATGGAGGAGGAAGGACTAGATAAAGTCTTTAAAATTTGCTGATGGGGTCACGGGATCAGTATGGAGTATTTATGGAATAGGAGAGTAAGAAGAAGGAATAGAAAGACTATGTAGTGAAAGAATCCAATTTCTCTTGATACCCTCTTGTCAATTGCAGAGTTTTTTTAGATGACCTTCAGAACCGTATCTGGCCAACATTATTAGTCACTACAGGTCTTCATAGGTGCTTATTTGCTATAAAAGAACTTCACCCTTTAAGTATGATTGATGAGAGAAAGTAGAGGTGTCTAATTACTTCTACAATATTTAAAAGAAGGACTCAAGCAAGAAATGTTAGAGATCCATAGATGGATATTGAATTAGGCTTTAATATTCTCGTTTTGTCCTATTTTTGACAATTGTGACTGCTCTTCTTGGTAACTTCATTATAAGTTTAACCCAAACTAGTGTTACAATATCTAGGAGATTATAGATAAATGAAAAATGAGAATGCTTATTGCTAAAAAAAGGCCTCTTTACTTAACTGGCTGCATTCTGGTCCTATACATCAGGAGAACCCTACTCTCTACAGGACCTCCATGGTCATTTTATCATGTCCGTTCGAAAGCATTCAATATTTCACGCTGTATATTGCTCGTTTATTGTCAAATCCACACTATTGAAGCACTTACAACACAAGAAAGTTTTCAGTTACTTCTTGACTGATTGATTGATTGATTTGAGATTTTCTGGCATCCTGTGTTTCTTTTTGAAAGCCTTAATATCCTCAGTCTTTCCAATGTCTAGTGAGAGCTTAATGTATATTCTCGGACCGTATATTTAAAGGCTCTAAAGCTTACAGTAGATATAAATCTAAGTTTCAATAATTTGAAGCCATCTGTAACTATTCTGCTAGTGGGCAGTTTATTTTAGTATCAAAAGGGAGGAGATCCACCAGGCCAATGAGTCAAGTAGTAGTTAGGAGTGGTCTATGGTTAGGAAAAAAAAGCTCGTGAAATTGTAATTTTATTTTAGAAGGGATCATAAAGCAAGTTGGTAGCTGCGCTAAGGGAAGTGGCTGATGGAATATTTGTTTTTATGTATGCACCGTATATATATGTAAATATCTATCAATCTATCTATCCATCTATCTATTTATATATAGATATATCTGTATATATACAAGGTAATTTTCCCCCACTTTCTTCCTTTTTTCTCAGAAATTGGGTCTTTGATATCTCAGAAATTTTTGGGAGTGAGGTTGCTTATCGCATGTAATTTATCTCAATCCAAGGAGACCTTGTACCAATTATAGGTGAGTGGACTTTGGGTAAATAGTCAGGATTCGAAAAAAGTTTCAGAAATGTATGCATGAGGAGTGAGTCTAGAAGGGGTTTAGCTGTCAATTCTCAGCAAGTCTCTTTGGTATAAGTTTACCAGTTTGCCTTTTTTCTTTTACTCTTGTGTCAAGTGGGATGAAATCTGCGCATGAGCCAAATGTCTCTTCAGGGAAAATCAGTGTTTGCCCTATGACATTCAGTATTCCAAGACAACATCGCTTTATTTTCCTTAAACTAAATCATTTTGGGTTATATGAGTCTTTTCTTAGCACCATTATTGAATTTTTAAGTACTAGATTAAAGAGTTGTTGTTGATGGGATTCATAGTGAGTATAGGAATGTAATATCTGGTGTTCTTGAGGTTAGTGTCCTTTCATACCATATCAATATGATGTGGTTTGGCACAGAAACCAGGTTGTCATATGTAAAGGACGCTACTCTCTTTGGCTCAATTTCATCTCCTAAAAGTAGGTCTGAGGTTCTGGAATTCCTTAATAGAGATCTATCTAAAATTAGTTCATGGGGCATGAAGTTGAACCTTGACAAAACTCAAAGTATGCTTGAAGATAGGTCGAGGACAGTGGCTCCTCAATATCCAGATCTCTGCATTGATAATGTTTCCTCAAGTATTTTAGATGTGATTCTTGGTTGCAAATTTACTTTTGAGAACACATTCGGTCTATTTCTTCTTCAATTGAGCAAAGAAATCTTTATTGCGAAAGTCTCTTAATATTATCGGTGATAATGAGTGCTGAAGAAATGTTTTAATTCTTTCATTCTAACTTGTTTCAAGTATTGTTCTCCTATTTGGTCTTGAGCTGCTGACTCTCATCTTAATTTCTTGAACAAAAACTTGCTGTTTATTGAATTTGTTTTTCCTGATCTTGATATTAACCTCTGTCCCCGTCATTCAGTTATTTCTTTTTGCATGTTGCATAAGATTTTTCATAATTCTGACCATCCTTTGCATTCAGAACTTCCCATACTGTGCCATCCTAATCGTAGTACTAGGTATGCAGTTAATTTTAATAGTCTTTCGTTCTCCACCTTAAGGCTCAACACTGAACAGTATTCTAGAAGTTTTGTTTCATCTGTGACCAGATTGTAGAAGGATCTTCTTAGTCTGTCAGTGGAATCCGTGAAACTTCAGAAGTTCAAATTTGTAATTAAAGTTTTTATGTTAAATATGTTGACTTTAGTCTCTCTTCATAGTTTATATTATTATTATTATTATTATTATTAAATGCTAAGCTACAACCCTAGTTGGAAAAGCAGGATGCTATAAGCCCAGGGGCTCCAACAGGGAAAATAGCCCAGTGAGGAAAGGAAACAAGGAAAAATAAAATATTCTAAGAACAGCAAAACCATGGAAATGAATATTTCCTATATAAACTATAAAAACTTTAACAAAACAAGAGGAAGAGAAACTAGATAGAACAGTGTGCCCGAGTGTACCCTCAAGCAAGAGAACTCTAACCCAAGACAGTGGAAGACCATGGTACAGAGGCTATGGCACTACCCAAGACTAGAGAACAATGGTTTGATTTTGGAGTGTCCTTCTCCTAGAGGAGCTGCTTATATATATGATAGATCCATTTTAATGCTGTTGCTGATCTTAAGATATTTCTTATTTTTTATTCATTACTTCTCAACTATAGTTTATTTACTTATTTCCTTTCATCACTAGAGACCTTGGGCTTTTAGCATCCTGATTTTCCAATTAGGGTTGTAGCTTAGATAGATTGTAAGAATGATGATAATAATAATAAAACGTTTTCCGTTCTCGAGGCTAAAGATAAAAAAAAATTAAAATATGTTGGTCTGTTTAGTATCTTCTGCCATCAACAGTTTCAGCCATTTGGTTATAGCCTTCATCAGGTGAATATTTTTTTTTGCATTGGAATTGCACTTCAAAGCCATTCATATACTGCATACTGTATATTTAGTGTGCATATGTATACAGTATTTTCATACATACATATGTGTGTGTGCTCTGCTACGGGGCCAATAGTATTATTAAATTACTTTCTTGGGATTTTAAAGTATATCTAGCTGGAAAAGTTCCCTTATGATTGATGATTGTGATAATGTTATTTGAATTCATAAATCTAAAGGTGATATAAGCGACTGAAATAATTATAGAGTCACGATTCTAAGACAAACAAGACGGTATCTTGATTAATGTTTATTATCATACAGCTATGTGAGAGGTTTATGCCATACATAGACCTAGAAAGATAAACTCCTGATTAAATCGACATATGTAATGTAGAGAATGATTGGCATTTGTAGTATAAAAGATTAATTGCTCAGAACAATTAAAGATATTTATAATGGAAGTGAATTATGCATTACAATATGTTTAATGAGGAAGTCTTGTAAGAAATCGGGGGAAAGGACAGGGGTTGTATGTACGATGTAATTGGATAAGAAAATTGAAAGTGATTTATGTGTTCAATGGTTATGTTTGCAGGTGGTACATTACTGATTTTCAATCAATACAGCATCGTGTGTAACAATTTGAAAGCGTTTGCAAATAGAAAAAGTTATGAACAAATGAGGACAAAGTTAAGGTAATTGAGGTAAATAGAAACCAGGAAACTTTCTACTTGAGGAATCATTCAGATTTAAGTTATATTGTTTTCATGCTTCCGGAATACGTTAAAGGACAAATTCATAGAGTGCCGTTACATCAAAGAGGACACATGCCGTATTTAAGGAAATAACTCTTCTGCAACCTCATTATCCTTGTAAGTTAATGATGGGGAGTTTTGGGGGAGCCTATAGGTTTACCTGCGCAGTCATCAGTAGCCATTGTCTGGCCCTCCCTGATTCTCGCTTGGTGGGAGAGGGGATTTGGTCGCTGATCATATGTATATATGGTCTGTGTCTATGGCATTGCACTGCTAGCTAGGGCATTATCACTGTCCCTTACTTCAGCCATTCATGAGTGGCATTTAAACCTTTAAATGTTCTAGCTTTTGCTTAAGCTTTAACCAATTGTTAAAATTATGTAAGATCATAATGCTAGTCTATTCAAGTATATGGCAATCAAAGTAAAAGAAATTTATAATATACAATCAGATTTTAATACTATTTTGACATTTTTAACCTCGCCTTTTAAGTAAAAATAAGAAATATTCGATACTTTTACTTATCCACATTTCATATTGATCCCTCATTTGTGAAAGGAAGATGAATATTAATTTTTTCACCATTCTAGTGAATGTAAATCATAAATTGTTTAGATAATTTGAATATAGTAATGAAGTAATATAAAAAGATTGTAGATGCATATCTATCTGATACATGATATATAATTCTTCATCTATATTCTTACCGAAAGCTTCCAAATCATCCAGAATTATAGTTTTTTTTTTTTCTTATTGCATGGAAGCTCTAGAAATACTGAGAATAAGATGAATATTATTCCATCTCTTACGTCATATGAAAATTATCTCTTAAATTCTTCTATCACACAGATAGGAAGCCATCACCGCCAGTTATGAAATAGGAGAATTAAATGATTATGAACAGACACTAGAGAAACATATCGAAGTAAAACAAAGAATAATTGGGGAAACCAGACCCTACGTTTGGGTTACTTTTTCTTTTGTTTACCTTTGCCATATCAACCTCCCTTAATTAACAAAGATGAACAATAAATAATGATAAATTAAACACAATTCCCTTTTGGAAGCGGATATCTCCCGAAGCATGATTCACCGGAATATTAACTTAGGGGATAATATTCAGCGGCATGTTATTGAAGACATACTCAATTGGGGTAATTTTACTCTTTCGAATTATAGCTTATTCATTTATCCCTCAGCCTCCAGAGTATTTCAGTAAATAGGGCATTCTGGGACTAAGTAGGAGTTAAACATGACCAAAGATTTATATGTGTTATTACATTAATATCTTGATCAGGTGGAGGATGGTGGGAAGTTATTTGGCTTTCCATTAATAAGAGAGTCGACTGAAATATTTGTGGATGGCATTTTAATGTAGGTTTAGATCATATTCATTAATGAATTTTTTACCATAGATTAAGTTTTTTTGTGTGTGTGTGTGTGTGTAGAAATAGTGTGTTCTGCTCAGGGTCTATCCCAATTTACTGATTACATATGTAGATCGTGTTGGAAAAAAAGCTAAATTGACTGTGGCATGAGATTTACTAAATAATGTATGTATATATACATAATATACTGTATGTGTATATATATTACTTATGTATATATATATATATATATATATATATATATATATATATATATATATATATATATATATATATATATATATATATATATACAGCATATTAGAGGAATAATTGTTCAGTTATCTAAGGGTAGTGGCAACACAAATAATCTGGAACATCAGCAATTCCTTAGGGGTTAGGCAAACCCCTTTTATTTTTGCTTGTCCCCAATAATTCTTGATACCCATTTGCAGTTGGGTGGACCTGTGTGGGATATTTCATATCGAACATAGTTCCAAAGATTCATAACTTACCTCTCATCTCCAGGCGCGCTGGGTGATAGGGTTGTGATTCAGTGAATTTTATCCATACTACCTGGGATAATAAACACTCATCATCTCCTCCTACGCCTATTGACGCAAAGAGCCTCGCTTAGATTTCGGCTGTAGTCTTTATCTTGAGCTTTTAATTCAATACTTCTTCATTCATCATCATCTATTTCGGGCTCCATAGTCCTCAACCATGTAGGTCTGGGTCCTCCAACTCCTCAAGTACTTTGTGAAGCCCAGCTGAACGTTTGGTGAACTAACCTTTCTCGGGGAATGCGAAGAGGATGCCCAAACCAGTTCCATCTACCCCTCATCATGATCTTATCTACATATGGCACTCGAGTAATCTCTCTTATAGTTTTATTTCTAATCCTATTCTGCCATTTAACTACAAATATCCTTCTGAAGGGTTTGTTCTCAAATTTACTAAATATATTGGAGATTGTTTCATTGTCATATCATGACCCATGTCCCAAGGGTTTTAGTATAGGCGTATATTTTCGTATCGAGAAACTTTTGGCTTTGTAAATTTGAATACATTACATAACTATTTGGAAACATTTTGAAAGGTAATGATACTGACTTTTGATTTTACAGTTTTTTGTATTGTAATGTTTTGCTTCAAAAGCATTATAAAGAATGGTATATGTACTGTTTTACTCGTAGATAGTACAGTATAAAATCTGATTTTTATATGTAATGTCAGGCGATTTGATTTCCAAATTTTACTTATCCTAGCCATTGTATGATTTGCTTTTTTCAATCTTTCACTAAACTCTAATTCTAAAGACCCTCTATGGGAGATCATATTTCCTAAATACTTAAATAAATCTACCTTATTAATCCTTTCTCCTTACCATATTTCATCTTCCATTGCATACTCAGTTCTCATCATCTCTGTCTTTCTTCTATTTATCTTCAGTCCAACCTCGTGTGATATTTCATGCATTCCGGTAAACAAGCACTGCAAATCCTGTTGTGCTCTGCTAAAAAGGACAGCATCATCAACATACGCTAGGTCTACTAAATTCCTGTCACCAATCCAATCCTTCTCCACCATCTCCGACTGTTCTCGCAATACAGAATCCATGACAAGGATAAACAACATAAACAGACACTCTGGCTCGGGATCAGAGACCCAAGGGGAACTGAATTATCACTGAGACGCAAAGAGAGATAAAAGTTGGTTACAATTCTCCCATACATATTCCTGTCGAATTCAATTTCTTTGTACTTGGAATCGAAATCAACCCATTTCCACCACTGTAGCCTTTTAACAAGTTTGTAATACATGGCTATGATTAATGATAATGTTTGGACCATTATACGTGTTTTTGTATATATTCATATAAGCCATAAATAACTATTAATATTGGATTCTCTCTACTTCGGGATCAGAGACCCATGGGGAGAATCAACTTTATAATTATAGCTTCTGGTCAGCCAAAGAGTCGAAGCTGGGCAGAGAGGATCCGATATTGAGAGGTATTTATGGTTCATGTATATAATGCATATATATATATACACATAAATATACATATATATACATATATAGATATACATTTATATATATGTATATATACATATATATACATATATCTATACATATATATACATATATATACATTTATATATATATATATATATATATATATATATACATATATATGTATATGTATATACATATATATACGTATATATACATATATATACATATATGTATATATATATACATATATATATGTATGTGTGTGTGTTTGTGTGTGTGTGTACGGTATGTTTGTTTCTCACTGCCTGCCAGTAATGTGTCAAACTGTATTTATTTTTTAGCTTAAGAACTAGCAACAACATATTCACCCTTTGCAGTAAAATTCTACAATGATAGTTGCTCAATGCACGTTTGCTGGAGGCTCATCATCAACGCCTTGGAACTCCTCACGTACTCTGCGCAATTCACCCAATATCATGCACGTATTCCTCCTCTCAAGGGATATTGAAAGTCTTTCCTTTCGGGTAAAGAAAAGAAGATTGCTGTTATGTGTTTCGAGTTCTCATGACGTTAGCTTAAATGTTATATATAAACGTACTACGTGATTTTCGGTCGTAACTTGTATATTTTACTTTAATTCACTGATGGTTAAGGAAAAGAGCAATAAAAGCAATCCGTAAATACTCAGTGAGGTCAAACCAATCCCTTATCATCCTCCAACAGCAGCTTTCGACTTCATCGAGAAATCATGTCCCTCAGAGCATTCACTCGCTAAAGATAGATGATGCCATAATAGAAGGCAGTTCTCTAAATATGACGTTTCGTTGTCAGCACTGATATGCAATGTGGTTTTAAATCTATATTTAATTCGTTTTCCTTCCAATGACGGAATATTTCATGAGCCCGTAGCTGCTTTGGCATGATAGTCCTTAGCAATTAGATATTCGAGAAGAGGTCGTTGCTTGCTGTACCGTCAGGCTAGAATAAATCTACGGCGTGTTTCAGAGCATACAAGATACTTGTAGGCTAGAATACGTTATACTCAGCGTGGAGTCATCGGCTTGTTTAACAAACTTTGATGAAATCTGGATCTTGCAATGGTATATTCTTTAGAAATGTGGTGCAATAATTATACGCATACAGTGAAAGCAACTTTCAATCTTCTCTGTCGGTGACCATTTCAATTTCATATTCAAGCAGATTACTGATAATAATTTATCCATTGACAAGCGTTAAGTCAACTTCTTCTGAATGCATAATTGTAGATAATTTACTACGTAAAGTTCTTAACTCTCACTGTTTAACTCACACTTGTCTGAAACTTCGCTAAACAGTATCATTGCAATTCCTGTTGATTACATCATCAGTGCATGTAATTCAGTTTTTCGTCGATTGATATAAAATTGATTAACAAAGAAACCGATGAAGCAGACTACGCAATGCTCATTTCTATATAATTTTATGAAACCAAGATATCAGACTTGAAAACATGTAGTAAAACGGACATCCGGAAAAAGCAGAAGCGTTCAAACAATGGTAAAGCTTTTATGTTAAGGGAAGGAAACATTCGGTCAGTTAGGAATACTGTGATTGCCCTTTCAAAAAATAAATGTGAAAATGTTGAACAGTTGAATGCTATGAGTCTATTAGGTTTGGGTAACGAATATTTTCCATCTAAGTGTTAGTGACCGAAGGAAGAATATAATACTGAAAATATGTAATGTTTCATAGAAAATCTAAAAAAGATATAAAGGCGGAATCTTTTATTACATTTTGATTTAACCCCATCGAGAGAGGAAACAAATTTTAACTAACAAGATTTAAAACTCCACCCCTGTTTTACATAATACGGCCTGGTGACCTATGTATTTAATATCTGATTTTATTAAAAGTATGAAAAGCGAGATATTTGTGACACGATGAGTATAAGCAAAACCTGATTTAAGCAGCCAAATGAAAGTTAGAAATCTCCCAATTGAAATATTGCATCTCATTTCTTAGATCTGTAGTTTTTATTATGGGAGGGGAGACACCACCCAAAATCTGAATGGAAGTGTGAAGTGGGTTTACATTTTCATGAAATAAAGTCGTAGATTTATATATGGAATTGACAGAAAATAGGTAGAAACTGTGATGCTCACTAGATCAGGAGTAATAGATGAGGAAAGAGTATTTCTAGATTGACTCTAAACAATTGAGGATTCCTGGAATTTCAAGAGATAGAGAGAGGGAGAGAGAGAGAGAGAGAGAGAGAGAGAGAGAGAGAGAGAGAGAGAGAGAGAGAGATTTATACTGGACTATATTGTCGATAATGACAGATAGAAGATGTAATGTATGCTGAAAAAACTTTTATTAAGACAGTTGGGGAAATTGCTACTGTAAAAGACTCCATTTAACAAGAGTAAAGGAAGCAGATGTTCTTTTGTCGTCATCAACAAATCGAATAATGTGAATCGATTGAGACATGATAGATTATTACTCATCTTTCAGACATCTAGTATATGCAAAAATAAATCCAAGTTTTGGAGAAAATATTGGTAGTCAAAAATTGTCGACTAGGTCGAGGGTCGTTTCCAAGATTTTTGAGAACGTTGAATTTGTGTAAAGTTGTAGGTATTATATTGAAAATCGTTAGTAAAGTATACAGTAATTGCTGTATTTTTAGAAAGACTGAATGAATGTGTTTCATGGACTTGGAATTAAGTTATTTCAAAAGAATGTGCCTTTCTTAGAAAAAAAAATTAGTTTCAGGAATTCAGTTATTTTAAAAGAATGGCTCAGAGCAGGGACTTCTTCATCATAAAAATCGTTAAAGAGGTGTTCTGCAGTACGTTTCTAGCCATGAAGCTAGTTGATCTTCTAGTCTGCTTGAACTTCATGGTCTTTATCTTGAAAGCTGAGATTCCAGGAGAAACCTAAATGATGAAAGCAAAGAATGCAAGAAAGACCTAGACCTTTAAAAAGGATATAAGGGAGAGGGGGGCCTTAAAAATTGAATATTTGGGGGGAAAGTTGGTCCTTGAAACTGGATAATATAGGAGACAGTTGGATCTTTATTTAAAGAGGAGAATATGCAGCAGAATTGGTCCTTGAAAGTGGAGTATATGGGGATGGAGAAAATAGATATAGGGGAGAGTTGGACCTCGAAGGCGTAGATTTCAAAAGGATAGAATATGGGGAATGGTTGGACCTTAAAGAAGGAGAATATGGGGTAGAATAGGACCTCGAAAGCAGAGAATATGGGGATGGGTTGGACCTTAAAGAAGGAAAATGTGGGGGAGAGTTGGACCTTGAAAGCAGAGAATATGGGGAAGGGTTGGACCTTAAAGAAGGAAAATGTGTGGGAGAGTTGGACCTTGAAAGCAGAGAATATGGGGAAGGGTTGGACCTTAAAGAAGGAAAATGTGTGGGAGAGTTGGACCTTGAAAGCAGAGAATATGGGGAAGGGTTGGACCTTGAAGAAGGAAAATGTGGGGGAGAGTTGGACCTTGAAAGCAAAGAATATGGAGAAGAGTTGGATCTTAAAGAAGGAAAATGTTGGGGGAGAGTTGGACCTTCAAAGCAGAGAATAGGAGGAAGGATTCGACCGTAAAGAAGGAGAATTTGTGGGACAGTTGTGCCTTGAAAGCAAAGAATATAGAGAAGGGTTGGACCTTAAACAAGGAGAATATGGGGTAGAGTTTGACCTTGAAAGCAGAGAATATGGGGAATGGTTGGACCTTAAAGAAGGAAAATGGGGGCGGGAGAGGTGGACCTTGAAAGTAGAGAATCTGGGAAAGGGTTGGACCTTAAAGTAGGAATATGTGGGGAGAGCTGGACCTTGAAAGCAGAAAATATGGGGAAGGGTTGGACCTTAAAAAAGGAGAATGGGGGCGGGAGAGGTGGACCTTGAAAGTAGAGAATATGGGGAAGGATTCGACCTTAAAGAAGGAGAATTTGGGGTACAGTTGGGCCTTGAAAGCAGAGAAGATGGGGATGGGCTGGACCTTAAAGAAGAAAATTGGTGGGGAGAGTTGAATCTTGAAAGCAGAGAATAGGGGGAAGGGTTGGACCTTAGAGAAGGAAAATGTGGGGGAGAGTTGAACTTTGAAAGCAGAGAATGTAGGAAAGGGATGGATCTCAAAGAAGGAGAATGGGGGCAGGAGAGATGGACCTTGAAAGTAGAGAATATGGGGAAGGATTCGACCTTAAAGAAGGAGAATTCGGGGACAGTTTGGCCTTGAAAGCAGAGAATAGAGGGAAGGGTTGGACCTTAAAGAAGGAAAATGTGGGGAGAGTTGGACCTTCAAAGCAGTGAATATAGGGAAGGGTTGGACCTTAAAGAAGGAAAATGTGGGAGAGAGGTGGACCTTGAAAGCAGAGAATATGGGGAAGGGTTGGACCTTAAAGAAGGAAAATGTAGGGGAGAGTTGGACCTTGAAAGCAGAGAATATGGGGAAGGGTTGGACCTTAAAGAAGAAAATTGAGGGGGGAGAGTTGGATCTTGAAAGCAGAGAATAGGGGGAAGGGTTGGACCTTAAAGAAGGAAAATGTGGGGGAGAGTTGGACCTTGAAAGCAGAGAATATGGGGAAGGGTTGGACCTTAAAGAAGAAAATTGAGGGGGGAGAGTTGGATCCTGAAAGCAGAGAATAGGGGGAAGGGTTGGACCTTAAAGAAGGAAAATGTAGGGGAGAGTTGGACCTTGAAAGCAGAGAATATGGGGAAGGGTTGGACCTTAAAGAAGAAAATTGAGGGGGGAGAGTTGGATCTTGAAAGCAGAGAATAGGGGGAAGGGTTGGACCTTAAACAAGGAAAATGTGGGGGAGAGTTGGACCTTGAAAGCAGAGAATAGAGGGAAGGGTTGGACCTTAAAAAAGAAAATTGAGGGGGGAGAGTTGGACTTTGAAAGCAGAGAATAGGGGGAAGGGTTGGACCTTAAAGTAGGAAAATATGGGGGAGAGGTGGACCTTCAGAGCAGAGAATATGGGGAAGGATTCGACCGTAAAGAAGGAGAATTTGTGGGACAGTTGTGCCTTGAAAGCAAAGAATATAGAGAAGGGTTGGACCTTAAACAAGTAGAATATGGGGTAGAGTTTGGCCTTGAAAGCAGAGAATATGGGGAATGGTTGGACCTTAAAGAAGGAAAATGGGGCGGGAGAGGTGGACCTTGAAAGTAAAGAATCTGGGGAAGGGTTGGACCTTAAAGTAGGAATATGTGGGGAGAGCGGGACCTTGAAAGCAGAAAATATGGGGAAGGGTTGGACCTTAAAAAAGGAGAATGGGGGTGGGAGAGGTGGAACTTGAAAGTAGAGAATATGGGGAAGGATTCGACCTTAAAGAAGGAGAATTTGGGGGACAGTTGGCCCTTGAAAGCAGAGAAGATGGGGATGGGCTGGACCTTAAAGAAGAAAATTGGTGGGGAGAGTTGAATCTTGAAAGCAGAGAATAGGGGGGGAAGGGTTGGACCTTAAAGAAGGAAAATGTGGGGGAAAGTTTGACCTTGAAAGCAGAGTATATAGGAAAGGGATGGATCTCAAAGAAAGAGAATGGGGGCGGGAGAGATGGACCTTGAAAGTAGAGAATATGGGGAAGGATTGGACCTTAAAGAAGGAGAATTTGGGGACAGTTTGGCCTTGAAAGCAGATAATATGGGGAAGGGAAGGGTTGGACCTTAAAGAAGGAAAATGTGGGGAGAGTTGGACCTTCAAAGCAGTGAATATAGGGAAGGGTTGGACCTTAAAGAAAGAAAATGTGGGGGAGAGTTGTACCTTGAAAGCAGAGAATATGGGAAAGGGTTGGACCTTAAAGTAGGAATATGTGGGGAGAGCTGGACCTTGAAAGCAGAAAATATGGGGAAGGGTTGGACCTTAAAAAAGGAGAATGGGGGCGGGAGAGGTGGACCTTGAAAGTAGAGAATATGGGGAAGGATTCGACCTTAAAGAAGGAGAATTTGGGGTACAGTTGGGCCTTGAAAGCAGAGAAGATGGGGATGGGCTGGACCTTAAAGAAGAAAATTGGTGGGGAGAGTTGAATCTTGAAAGCAGAGAATAGGGGGAAGGGTTGGACCTTAGAGAAGGAAAATGTGGGGGAGAGTTGAACTTTGAAAGCAGAGAATGTAGGAAAGGGATGGATCTCAAAGAAGGAGAATGGGGGCAGGAGAGATGGACCTTGAAAGTAGAGAATATGGGGAAGGATTCGACCTTAAAGAAGGAGAATTCGGGGACAGTTTGGCCTTGAAAGCAGAGAATAGAGGGAAGGGTTGGACCTTAAAGAAGGAAAATGTGGGGAGAGTTGGACCTTCAAAGCAGTGAATATAGGGAAGGGTTGGACCTTAAAGAAGGAAAATGTGGGAGAGAGGTGGACCTTGAAAGCAGAGAATATGGGGAAGGGTTGGACCTTAAAGAAGGAAAATGTAGGGGAGAGTTGGACCTTGAAAGCAGAGAATTTGGGGAAGGGTTGGACCTTAAAGAAGAAAATTGAGGGGGGAGAGTTGGATCTTGAAAGCAGAGAATAGGGGGAAGGGTTGGACCTTAAAGAAGGAAAATGTGGGGGAGAGTTGGACCTTGAAAGCAGAGAATATGGGGAAGGGTTGGACCTTAAAGAAGAAAATTGAGGGGGGAGAGTTGGATCCTGAAAGCAGAGAATAGGGGGAAGGGTTGGACCTTAAAGAAGGAAAATGTAGGGGAGAGTTGGACCTTGAAAGCAGAGAATATGGGGAAGGGTTGGACCTTAAAGAAGAAAATTGAGGGGGGAGAGTTGGATCTTGAAAGCAGAGAATAGGGGGAAGGGTTGGACCTTAAACAAGGAAAATGTGGGGGAGAGTTGGACCTTGAAAGCAGAGAATAGAGGGAAGGGTTGGACCTTAAAAAAGAAAATTGAGGGGGGAGAGTTGGACTTTGAAAGCAGAGAATAGGGGGAAGGGTTGGACCTTAAAGTAGGAAAATATGGGGGAGAGGTGGACCTTCAGAGCAGAGAATATGGGGAAGGATTCGACCGTAAAGAAGGAGAATTTGTGGGACAGTTGTGCCTTGAAAGCAAAGAATATAGAGAAGGGTTGGACCTTAAACAAGTAGAATATGGGGTAGAGTTTGGCCTTGAAAGCAGAGAATATGGGGAATGGTTGGACCTTAAAGAAGGAAAATGGGGCGGGAGAGGTGGACCTTGAAAGTAAAGAATCTGGGGAAGGGTTGGACCTTAAAGTAGGAATATGTGGGGAGAGCGGGACCTTGAAAGCAGAAAATATGGGGAAGGGTTGGACCTTAAAAAAGGAGAATGGGGGTGGGAGAGGTGGAACTTGAAAGTAGAGAATATGGGGAAGGATTCGACCTTAAAGAAGGAGAATTTGGGGGACAGTTGGCCCTTGAAAGCAGAGAAGATGGGGATGGGCTGGACCTTAAAGAAGAAAATTGGTGGGGAGAGTTGAATCTTGAAAGCAGAGAATAGGGGGGGAAGGGTTGGACCTTAAAGAAGGAAAATGTGGGGGAAAGTTTGACCTTGAAAGCAGAGTATATAGGAAAGGGATGGATCTCAAAGAAAGAGAATGGGGGCGGGAGAGATGGACCTTGAAAGTAGAGAATATGGGGAAGGATTGGACCTTAAAGAAGGAGAATTTGGGGACAGTTTGGCCTTGAAAGCAGATAATATGGGGAAGGGAAGGGTTGGACCTTAAAGAAGGAAAATGTGGGGAGAGTTGGACCTTCAAAGCAGTGAATATAGGGAAGGGTTGGACCTTAAAGAAAGAAAATGTGGGGGAGAGTTGTACCTTGAAAGCAGAGAATATGGGGAAGGGTTGGACCTTAAAGAAGGAAAATGTGGGGGAGAGTTGGACCTTGAAAGCAGAGAATATGGGGAAGGGTTGGACCTTAAAGAAAGAAAATGTGGGGGAGAGTTGGACCTTGAAAGCAGAGAATATGGGGAAGGGGTGAACCTTAAAGAAGGAAAGTGTGGGGGAGAGTTGGACCTTGAAAGCAGAGAATATGGGGAAGGGTTGGACCTTAAAGAAGAAAATTGAGGGGGGAGAGTTGGATCTTGAAAGCAGAGAATATGGGGAAGGGGTGAACCTTAAAGAAGGAAAATGTGGGGGAGAGTTAGACCTTGAAAGCAGAGAATATGGGGAAGGGTTGGACCTTAAAGAAGGAAAATTTTGGGGGAGAGTTGGACTCTGAAAGCAGAGAATAGGGGGAAGGGTTGGACCTTAAAGTAGTAAAATATGGGGAAGAGGTGGACCTTCAAAGCAGAGAATATGGGGAAGGATTTGACCGTAAAGAAGGAGAATTTGTGGGACAGTTGTGCCTTGAAAGCAAAGAATATAGAGAACGGTTGGACCTTAAACAAGGAGAATATGGGGTAGAGTTTGGCCTTGAAAGCAGAGAATATGGGGAATGGTTGGACCTTAAAGAATGAGAATGTGGGGTAGAGTTGGACCTTGAGAGCGGAGACTATAGTAGAGAGTTGAATTTCGAAGGCGGAGAATATTGAGAGGAATTGAATCTTGAAAGCAGAGAACATAATCAAGAGAATACAAAGGAGAGTTAATCTTTAAAAAGTGGAGAATATAGTAGATAGATAGACTTTGTAAGCAGAGATTGGGGGGGGGAGCTATACCTTAAAAGCAGAGAATGTAAGGCAGAATTAAATTTGAAAGCGTAGAATATGGCAGAAAGTTAGATCTTGAAAGCAGAGAGTATGATGAAGAGATGGACCTTTAAGTAGAAAAATATAAGAGAGATCGTAGGTTCAAAGATGATCACAATAAAAGATTAAAGAACTTTAGATTTGTCACGTGACGATAATGAAATATCCCATTTCAGTTTCATCGGTTAATATTGAATTTCTCACAAAAGATGTGTTCGAAATGATATTCTAAGTGTAGTTTTGTTTTCATTAAAATCCTTCTTGGAAATCACCATTTTTGGAAGTTAATTATATATAGGCATAATTTGGTTAAAATAGGACCTCTTGATGTGTTCATTACTTACCAAGCATTAGAATTGGAAGGGAAATTATTGTTATATATATTAGAATCAAGGTAATTGATGTACGAAAACAATATCTGACGAATAGAATGCAAAAGGGACATTGGGTATAGCTCGACTTTTTTTAAAGTTTGCAAAAATATAAAATAATCTAATTTAGGGTACAGTCAGAGAAGATGTGAATGCAATGGATGATACAGGCAACGTCCATAAATATCTAGCTAAACGACGGTGCTAAAGATTAATATCAACATCATAAATAAGGCATTTATGAACTGCAAGTTTCTATGCAACAGCTTAAGATGAGAGGCAGCAGCTGAGCCTAAGAAAAAGCTAAAATTGGCAAAAAAAAAAGTTCTGGAACCAGGAATTTAATATTGTTAATGGATTACCTCCAGAAATGTTTTTCTTTTCTTTTTTCATTTGGTAGAAAAATTTGTTTCGTAAATACGATATTATCTAATGATCACTGACAGCAAAGAGTGATTTGATGCTCGCTCATGTCTTCTGACGTTTACAAAAAGTTAGATGTAAAAGTAAAAATAACTTGAAGGATATCTAAGAAATACAGAGGAATCACGGCAATGTCTAGGCTTGAAATTTCCATACGTATATAAACTATTCTGTGTAATCTATGTTACAACTTAAAGCAGAATATGTATAAATGTTTTATTTTATTTGTTGTTCATGTGAAAAAGTCAAAATTAAGAAATATAACCTTGTAAGTAAAAAAAAAATATAATATTTGAGAATGAAAGGACGAAGAATACATGTAAAAGTATCAGGATTCGTAAAGGAAATGAATCAAAAGAGTTTCCCCTAGAAAAAGATGTCCATCTCTATTACTCTGAATACAAGAGTTAGGTGCTCAAATCTTTCGGGAAAACGAGGGTGAAAAAATTGGTGAGAGAAGTGTCGAGGTACTTACACTCGGCCAAGGAAAGAATAAACAAGGAGACACGCTAAAACACATGAAATATGAAAAGCGCTTTAGGTAGATGGAATAACAGCTCAAATGCTTAGGACGCGTAAGGGGTGTGTTAAGAATAGATTTGGTATATATGATATGTGAGTGTTCCAGGAGAACAAGGGTTATGCCAGAAGATTTGAGACATGCAATAATAGTCCCATATATAAGGGGTCATGGGCGTATGCAGAAATGGAGGGACTTTTGGACTGGAACTGTTCCTAGAACGGGGAAAGGTGTATACGATCATTCTACTTGTCTAAGGGAAAGAAAAGAGAGACCTCAATGTTTTGGATCTGCTGGGGTGTGAAGGGCAGCAGAGCGTGCGCACCGAAAACATGATTTATTGTGGAGGTCCAACGAGACGTAATAAGGCTTTGGCAGAAGGATTGAAGAGAGACGTATGCCTAAGGATGAGGAACTGATTTTCATTTGAATTTATATGCCTATTTGTTTTATTTTGTGGTTGACAGGGGATAGAGAAAATTTCTTGTTGAAAGATCCTTATATTCATTTCGATATTGCCAATTAATATCATCAAAACATTTTCTAAAGGACAGTCAAATTAAGTTTTTGTCACATATTCAACATACCAGTCAGCGTTTTTATTGTTTGAATAAATTAGATGGTGTTAGTAATAATCTCAGGGATATTTCAGTATAATTCATCAATATGCTCTTTCTAAAAATAACAGATAACTATGATAATTGTTCAGTAGTGTATCGGTGCACTGAAAGGACTACTTTATCTAACCGATTCCACCGCCAGATTAGGAAGACCATTCCACAAGATGGTCACAGCTGGAATAAAACTTATAAATTACTGCGTAATATTACGCCTTATGATGGAAAAGGCATGACTGTTACAATTAACAGAAGAACGTAGAGGATGGTACAGGATGGGAAGATCTAAAATTCCGAATCCAATGGATGATCAGAGTTATGAAACATCTTATACAGTAAGCATAAAGAACTAACTGAACGACGGTCCCAGAGATTAACATCGAGATCAGGAATAAGGAATTTAATAGGGCACAAGCTTCTCTGCAACAAATTAAGATGAGATTTAGCAGCTGAAGACCAGACAGAAGAACTATACTCGAAATATGGTAGAATAAAAGAATTAAAAATTTCTTCAGGATGGACTGATTGCCGAAAATCTTACAAGACTTTTTCAATAAGCCAATTTTTTTTTCTTTTTTTTTTTTGTGCAATTGGAGTCTAAAGAGACCGAATGTGCTTCTCAAAAGTAAATTTCCGATCAAGAATTTTGTTTGTAAAGTCATCGTTAATATAATTAAGATTAATATCACATTCTAATCTTAATTATATTAACGATGTCTTTACAAACAATAAAAAAAAATTCTGCTGCCAATTGCGAAACAACTCCTATATTGACGGCGAAACGACTCCTATGTTGACGGCGAACAGACTCCACAAAGTGTGGGTGCAATCATGACGGCGAATCGACTTCACCCGGGGGCCAAAGTGACTGACCGCGAAACCGACTGACGGCGAAACCTCTCTAGCGGTAGCATCTCAATGGGTGGCTGGTGCCTTGGCCAACCTGCAACCTACAACCATAACAAGAAGAGTACAGGCACAGACCAACTTTTTCGAAAAGGAACTGTTAAAGAATAAGGATCTTAGTAATGGAAAATGGATATCTTTTACTCTAAGACGAAGTTTTAAGACATAGACGTTGAATTAATTGCCCACTTATGCTCTAGGGCATTATTTGATCAATATCTTTAACTTCATTGCTTCCAAAAGAATGAAAAAGCGTTTGGTCTGGGAAATTTTCAATACTAAATAAGTCTTCCTTGCCCCTTTTTCCAAAACAATTTATTGTTTAAAATGAGAAAAAAAAGTCAACTGCATGTTCACTTCATTTTCTACCAATACAGAAATATTTAAGCCACATTTGTCGTGATCCTACAATAATCTCTAGATATGGATTCAACGATTTTTGGACAAAACGGGGAATATAAGTAACCTTTATATCCAGCTATTACTAAAATGCACGCGCACCTCGCTTCGATATGAGCATAGCCTACCCTGCCCATCCAATAATAGCTCAAAAGAGAACCAGCCAATCCAATTAAATCTTTATAAAGTGTTTGATGATTCGCACCTTTACGGTTCGAGATGTCAATCGCTGTCTGCTTTACCTCGAAAGAGATTGACGACGCACAAAGGTCGCTAGAATAAATCCGTTGCGGAAACCAATTAACGCGACCCAGATGGCTGCGCCGCCTTGGCATAATCCTGATCGAAAATGCTGATCCTTCTTGGTTTCTTTTGGAGGAGACTTACTCATTGGCAGGATTTATATTAATATGTGCTGTAGAGTTTCTGCCTTTCGTCGTTAAGCGACGCTTCCAGTAGGGAAACAAGGTTTGTTTGAGTGAGATATCAATTGCATTTTGAATCGAAATACCCACCTTCCGGTTATTCAAAAGCCTTTTGGTTATTTCTGGGAAGGCAAATATATTACGGATTTGAAGTTCTATTTGTTTAATTTATGGTATTGGTTAGTCCAAAATTCCATTTTCAAATGACTAAAGTATACTTGTGTAAAGATGAGTATAAGCAGTAATAGAACAGAAACTTGTATTATCAAGACCGGAAGCATTCATAATAACTCTAATAATAATAATAATTACTATCAGCAATTTGGACTCTACGAGTACTGTTGATCAATATCAAATCTAGGTGCTTTATAGTTTTAATATTTCAAAGGATAATACATGAATAACATCAGCATCAGGAAATGTTATACAGTTTAGTCTTAAGATAAAGATGTCGTAGTCCTGTCTTCAAACCTTTTACCGACCAGGTCAGTTTCATATTTTTCAATATTACGTCAAGAATTTCGTTTGATTGGTTTGGTGGTGAATTGTTGATGTTAAATGACGAGGACAAGAATGCAAGGATTCTAAAAGAGACCCATTTGTCAGAAAACCATATTACAGGTAAATTTATAGCGCTAAGTAACTCCTGTAGATAAACGAGTTTTCTGGAAGAATTGCTATATGTAAAATCTCTCTCTCTCTCTCTCTCTCTCTCTCTCTCTCTCTCTCTCTCTCTCTCTCTCTCTCTTCGTCCGAAACTCTTTATCTACAGATGGCTAATCCGAAGAAGAATGTGTTTTGTTTTAACATAAACATGAATTTGCCGTTTGATTCATCTATCCTATCACGATGATTCAACACATCAACACCTGTTTATTATTTATCTGGAAATCAGACCCA
Source organism: Palaemon carinicauda (assembly GCF_036898095.1). Lineage (NCBI taxonomy): Eukaryota > Metazoa > Arthropoda > Malacostraca > Decapoda > Palaemonidae > Palaemon > Palaemon carinicauda. The sequence goes on along the minus strand of NC_090727.1, from coordinate 143,797,046 downwards.
CATCCAACACATTAATTAAGCAAGTTGAGAGAGAGAGAGAGAGAGAGAGAGAGAGAGAGAGAGAGAGAGAGAGAGAGAGAGAGAGAGAGAGAGACCGGCAAGGGCAGCAGCAAAGCCAAGCACTTCACCGAGGAGATGACTGATTGTATTATTTGGATATAAAGTCTAAAGCCCAGAAGAAATCGCTCCTGAAACCTCTCTCCACTTCACCCTCTCGTCCAATAACCATCAAGTCCCATCTGGCCTGAATTAATGACGATCGGTCGATAAAACGATGTTCATTATACGTGCGGGATTCATTATAGGAGATCCGGATCATTACGTCGTCCATCCGAGAGTCAGAGAGCGAGGCTTCGACGAATATTCTTAACACAAATCTTCTTAGGATTAATTACAGGACGAGGCAGCACCACCGCCACTAGCGCCAACCCTGGCCACTGCTGCTGCAGCAGCAGCACTAGCACCAGCATCAGCTCCAGTAGTAATAGCAGTAACCCCGTCGTCCAGAGAGAAGAGAAGGGTTATAGTAACAGCTAACTAACAGTCGTCCACACCTGGGCATCTCTCTCACCCTCTCTCTTTCTCCTGAAAATTTTATCTCTTATGCCAGTCATGCACTAAGTCACATTCTTCTAGGGTGTATGTCTGTGCGCACGTGTGCATTCACATATATTACATGGGAGATTTCTACGACTCTATATTATGAATTTAAATCTTATATTTGTGCATAGACGTAAATCAGAAAACAAATTAAAATAGTATTCAAAGAAGTAAAAAACAAAAAAATATCAAAACATTCTTGAAAATATGAATGTCTTTATGGTCTTCTAGATTAAGTTATTAGTATCCAATCTTGTTTTTACACAGAGAAGTCAAGTCAAATTTAATCACAGAAAGCCCCAATGAAAATGTGGAAATCCAAGTACAAGAATATATAAAGGGGAAGTACGCTAATGAAGCCATTTTCAGCATTTTTTTCAATATCCATATTCATCAGGACCAGATTCCACATTGAAACTCTTGTATCTCTGACGGTAACAAGCCGGAGTATTCAACATTAGGAGATTCCTAATCGGCACGGGATTACCATGATTTCCTCTCGGAGAAACAATGCCTTTGGAGCAAAAAAAAAGAAAGGAATAGCAGATGATCCTTTCAAACAAGGTCATTCTCGCTTACAAAAGAATCGGGGGCGTTCTATATGTCTGAATGAAACCGGCGTTCATTATTATTTTATCTTTCCAAGAGTGTTAAAGGAGGGAAGGGAAACATTATCTCTCTCTCTCTCTCTCTCTCTCTCTCTCTCTCTCTCTCTCTCATTATTCTTAATGCAGGATGCCGTTCAGCAATAATTATGTAACTAATTTTTTTTTGCGGAAAATTGCCACTTATTATTTTATTGTTGATATTCATTATCTATTCTCTATATTTTTGTATCAAGACTCATCTAGTATTTCATTAAACAATTACAGAAAGTGCCTTATATATTAAGCAATTATACTGTATTTTCAGATCTGTTGACGCTCCAGGAAAGTATTTTTTCATACAATTCTGTTCAAACATATCAAATTCTTAGGATTGCACTACTCCTCGACATCAAATCTTGTGATATCAGATCGTAATGAATAGCATTTGAAGATCCAAACTAAATTAGTGAAACTCCAGAAATTCAAATTTAGCAAATGGTATTTTGTTGATCAGTTTGATGTAATGAGTCTATTTATTGCGGTTTATCTGCAACTTATTTGTTTTTTATATTTATCTTAATACATGGTTTTTCTATTTTTATATTCTGGTATTATTTGTTTTATATTCTGATAATTTTCCATCATATATTGTCCTATATTTCTTAGTTTCTTACCAGTATTAATTGATTTCTTTGTCGGGACATTTGGGCATGTAGAATTTTGCTTTTCCAACTACGTTGCAGCTTAGCTAATAATAATGATATTGTCTGGTAAATTTTTATAACCAAATATATTCAAAACTGATCCGGTAAACCTGAAATTCATTGTTACATTTTCTAGTCTATCGATGTTGCATTGTCCCTGTACAGTATTGTCCGACAGCTCTTAATCTTTAAGATGAATTAATATTTATAAATTCTTGTCCCAATTGGTCTTGTCATTACGACTGCGAAGGATGCTTGCCTGTTGAGTCATGCTTCCTCCAATTAAAGAAGAAAAGAAAAAAAAGTAATAAAGTCAATCTTTGTATTCTAGCAACAATGAAAACTTTTGAAATTTATTATTTAATTCACGTATTATGTCATAGTTACTTTATATTATTGCAAGTTACGTAAAAATATGTCTTCGCTTATGATATGGGGATTGTTTTCATGGATAAGCTAATAAAACCTAAACAATGATAGGAAAAGCTTAATGAAATTTGTTTAAACAGAAGTTTAAAAAAAAAGTCTTGTCTCGTGGAGAAATTTATAGGTGTGACTTGAGGAAGAAGAAAGGAACCTTCATCTCCTTTTGCAGCCTCACGTTATTGAGCGAATTTGAGTGAGTAATCAAGTAAATGAAGAAAACCATCTTCATTATGAAAGTAATTGGGTGTAAATAAATAATAACTAGTATAGTTTTAATTTTAGCGATGGTTTCCATTGGCTATATGTGTATATCATTATGTAATACAATAACGTGTTTTTACGTCTCCACATTTCAGTGTTGATTCAAGCACATTAAACACATCAGTATGGTTAATCAAGGTTCTATGAACACTGATGATAAATAGAAAAAAATTGAAATGAGTCAAGTTTGATATATTTAGATACTGCATAACACAGTGATTTAGTTGCTCCTTTATTGTTACACTTAATTCTTTCTCATGATTAACTTGATATATACTGCCAGCAGAGTATAAGTGAACAAAGAAATACTTTTGTAATAAGTTCTGTTATTTTATTCTATTTTATACACACACACATATATATGAATATATATATGTATATATATATATATATATATATATGTATATATATATATATATATGTATATTTATATATATATATGTATATGTATATATATATATATATATATATGTGTGTGTGTGTGTGTGTGTGTATACATATTCTTCCCTCTTTCACTCTGCCATCTTCAAATTCCATTTAAAGTTTGATATATTCACAAGCTAAGTATCATTACTTTATTCAGCTATGCATATGATTTTTTATTGTCTTTCCTATCACCTTCTATTCCTTTTACATTCTCTCCCCCCGCCCCTCGATTCGTCTCATCATTGCATTACACACACACACACACTCCTCTGCCAAAGCCATGCCTTCTTAAGACGATTCCACCAACCGTGACACCCACCTAACAACTCGTGAGAGCAAACAATGTTGCTGATCAAACAAGGGTGTGATCCGGGTGGTGTTTTGTCTCCCCGCAGCTAATCCTTTCGTTAAGATCTTGGTCAAATAGATACGAACCGATCATTTAGCAATCTTGAACGGTCACTGGGGAACGAAGGAGAATCCAAGATGGAAGGGGAAAATCTTCTTTGTTTATCCGTGCGAAGATTAAAGGAAGACGGAAAACTCAAGTCAGTGAAGGTAGTGAATGAGTGATTAGTGCGAATCTTGATATCGGTATCATTTACATTATCGGAAAGAACTTGCAAAGGGAAAAGATATCTTTATATCTTAGCAGACTATGCAGATAACCTCTTATCAAACGTACATCTTTGAATATATCTTCGACAAACTTGGTTCTAAAGGAAATGTACACTAGAAACTTTAGATTACCGAAGAAATTTTTATCGATAAACCTCTCACAAGTTATATATATACAAGTGTGTGACGAGCCGAGAGAAGGTTGTGACTCAAAGGCAGGATGATAGCAACGGAGTAAACTATATTACAGACCACTCGTTTATATATACATAAACCCCAGGCAAAAAAGGCATACAAAACATTATAAGCAATTTCATGTTCAACCGAAAAGCTCACTGGTTAACAGTTAACGGTGAGAAAAACAGACATGTTATTTCAGGTTCTTATCAGTGCGAGGGGAGAGCGAAGATACAAGCATAATATATACAAAAAAATTAAATATCGTTACTATGTGCGATCGTGTGACACACGGTTGGTACATGGCTCCCCCCCTAAAAATTACATACTGTACATTTTAAATAGGGCGCCCTGATCTAGAGAGGCAAACTGTAGGTGGGTCATTTGGCTGGAGTAAGTAGGTTTTAGACGATCAATGGAGACCCAGTCTTCTTTGCCACGATTGTTTAGTAGGAATGCTTTCGGACTGCGTCGGATCACAAGGAAAGAGCCCGTGTAAGGGGGCGTTAGCGGTGTCTTGCTTGTGTCGTTGCGTAGGAAGACGTGCTTTGCAGAGTGCAAGTCTGTCGGTATGTGATGCTTCGCTGGGGGCTTGTAAGTCTGGCGTATGCGCTGGAGATAGTCGGATGAGGTTGCAGAAGGCTGCCGAGACATCAAGGGCGTCTTTAGGAGTGGTCCTTAGTCCCAGGAGGACCCACGGAAGCTGAGTAAACCAGTTGGAATCCTTGCAGCGGGACATCAAAGCTGCTTTGAGGGTGCGATGAAAACGTTCAACCATTCCATTGGCAGTGGGGTTGTCTGATGTAGGGTGATGCCCAGGAGATTCGCTAATGATGTCCACAATTGAGAGGTGAAAGTGGTACCCCTGTCAGAAGTAATATGCTCAGGGATACCAAATTTTGCAATCCATCCTGAGAGTAAGGCAGATGTACACGAGGCGTACATTGCAGTTTCCATGGGAATGGCTTCAGGCCAACGAGTGGAGCGGTCGATGACGGTAAACAGGTGGTGGAGGTGTTCTTCTTTTGAGGAAGAGAACACACGTATGTCGTCCACATAAAACACACAGAAAGGGAGGTCCCCTAAGATGCCATCCATGAGACGTTGAAAAGTGGCCCCAGCATTACGAAGGCCAAAAAAGGAGTAATTGACAGTGTATGTACCAAACGGAGTGGTGATGGCGGTCTTGGGTATGTCTTCTGGGTTCATAGGTACCTGAATATACCCCTTCAGGAGGTCGAGCGTGGAGAAAACCTTCGCTTTGTGCAGGTAGGAGGTCACGTCGGCGATGATTGGGAGGGGGTAGTGATCCAGTTCTGTTTGCATGTTCAGGCGCCTGTAATCCCCGGTGCCAGACGTCTAAATTTTGCGAAGACTGAGAGTCCCGGTGTCTTGATATGGTGATAAATACCGTGCTTGGCAGGAGCCGTGGGCGTCGGCATCTGTGGGTGCGCTGATGTGGAGAGCGAGGTTAGAGGGGCCGGGTTGAAGAGGTGTCGACAAGTACGAGTCTGCGTTGACCAATCGTCGGTGGGTGACATCGACCAGAAGGTGGAAATAAGAGAGGAAATCCACACCGAGGATTGGCAATGTGATGTCAGCAACGAGAAACTTCCTATTAAATTTACTGTTTCCAAACGATAATATGAGATTCTTGTAACCGTAGGTGGGTATCGCAGATCCGTTGGCAGCTACCAGGGGGACGTTGGCAGACGTAGACAAACTACGTCGTGTCCTGAAGAGTTCCCTTGGCAAAAGAGAACGACAAGCACCCGTGTCTACCAAAAATCGCACGCCCGTTCCTGCATCATGTAAAAAGAAAAGATTAGAAACACGGGAGGCCACCGCCATGAGCGATGGCCTACTTACACGTTTTTTGGCCACTGACAATCCTTGGCACATTTCTTCGCGGCTGTTGTGGTAGTAGCAAAACTGCGGCCGATGGGAGGCAGTAAGTGGCTGTAGAAGTCGTTGGTTGGGGCGTGAGCAAGTGGTGGGTGGTGGGTGGCTTTGTCGCCACTTCGGCATGTCACGGGGTAGGCGTGTATGTCCTACGGCATCCATGTCAGCTTCGGTTGACGTTGAATAGGCGTCCTCTTTGTCAGGAGTGGAGGCGTTGATGGAGGTCTTGAAGGTCGTGAAGTGGCTGTCCATAATGCCATCGGCTTTGGTCATCAAGTCCTTTATGGGTAAACTATCGACATCGGGTATGGCAGCGCGTACAGGTTCGGGTAAATGGCGTATCCAAAGGGCACGAAGTAGGTTCACCTCACAAGGAGAGCCGTCTGCGGCAGGTTGCAGGCAAGCAATACTGGTTATTTCCCTGAGGGCGAGCAAAGCCCTTTGGTCCCCCAACGATTGTTGAGAGAGCTGAAAAAGCTTTGCTATACGGGCGGCTGGCGACTGCGAGTACTGCTGCAGAAGGTATGTTTTGAGGGTGTCATACGCTATTGGGGTGTCTCCTTGTTTACAAAGCCAGTCGGATATTTCCAGGAAGATGTCCTCGGGTATCGCCGCGAGAACATAATCTGCTTTGGTGGTTGAGCAAGTCACACTCTTAATGCGAAACTGAACTTCTGCACGCTGAAACCAAGCAAATGCCTCTCCACTGGCAAACGACGAAAGTTTCAATGGGGCAGCGCCAACTTCCGTGGAGTCCGCCATAGTAACAATGATAGAGGGGCGAGGGGGTGGGGGTGGAAGGCGGGTGGAGTGAGTCGACTTCCGGGGTCACCAATGTGACGAGCCGAGAGAAGGTTGTGACTCAAAGGCAGGATGAAAGCAACTGAGTAAACATTATTACAGAACACTCGTTTATATATACATAAACCCCAGGCCAAAAGAGCATACAAAACATAACAGGCAATTTCATGTTCAACCGAAAAGCTCACCGGTTAACAGTTAACGGTGGGAAAAAAGACATGTTATTTCAGGTTCTTATCAGTGCGAGGGGAGAGCAAAGATACAAGCATAATACATACAAAAAATGAAATGTCGTTACTATGTACGATCGTGTGACACACGGTTGGTACAAGTGGCTCATACAGAATACAAAATAATGTTCCTCACAATCTGTGATTTCGTCTGTTTGAAAATTCTCCTTTTGGTATAGAAATTAAGTCTAAATTTAAAATTTGACATTTAATAGCAATGCAGCTGAGTTATCTCTTTTTCCAGACAGAAAAATCCTTTTATTGAATATTTTCTTGAATTAGAATCTTTAACTTTTATGTATTTGTCCTTAATTTATTAAGCTGTATATTTTCTGTTCCCGTAACTTTTTACACCAGGGATTTCAATGACTTCACTTTTAAAGAATGCGTTAGACAAATGTCTTTTTCAGCAATATTCATTTATCGGTACCACTAGCAATTTCAGAATATTTTTCGTCATTTTCAACGAAGAGATGTCATATAAAGAATCGGGATTATCATACACATGCTCAGTAAAACAGGCCTTGTTTGTTTTATACTATCTCTCAGCCATCTGTTGAGATACTACCGCTAGAGAATTATTGGGCCCTTGACTGACCAAACAGTGCTACATTTTATCCCTCTCTGGTTACGGTTAATTTTTTCCTTTGCATACACATACACCGAATAGTCAGGCCTATTCTTTCCACATTCTCCTGTCCTCAAACAGCTGACGACACTGAGATTACCAAACAATTATTTTCCGCTCAAGCGGTTAATTCCTGCAGTTATTGTTCGTTGGCCACTCTCCTCTTTATAAGGGTAGAAGAGACTCTTTAGCTATGGTAAGCAGCTCGTCTAGGAGAAGGACACTCCAAGAGGAGACCACTGTTCTCTAGTTTTGGTTAGTGCCATAGCCTCTGTACCATGGTTTTCCACGGTCTTGGGGTAAAGTTGTTTTGCTTGAGGGTACACTCGGGCACACTATTCTATCTTATTTCTCTTACTCTGGTGTTTTGTTGAAGTTATTATAGTTTCTATCTGAAAGATGTAACTTAATGTTGTTACAGTTCATAAAATATTTTATCATAATTGTTCATAATTTTTGCCTGTTGGAGTCCTTGGGCTTATGGCATCCTGTATCTCCAACCAAGGTTATAGCTTAGCATATAATAATAATAATAATAATAATAATAATAATAATGATGATGATGATGATGATGATGATGATTTCCATTTTTACGCTATATGTGGGATTTGATAAATCCCGCAGAGAGAGAGAGAGAGAGAGAGAGAGAGAGAGAGAGAGAGAGAGAGAGACGAAGATTTACATTTACATACACAGTCTATTTGTAATAGGATCAGAAGTACTTCTGCCAAATTAGACAAAATAACAGATCTCTCGATTATCTATTCGCCTGTTAAGCTGACGAACTTTCTTATTCATGAGCATTTGTCTAATTACTTGTTGTCATCTTCACCTACGTAAATTATCGACCATATTTCTTTTATTGGTCACTTTTTATCCTTACTTCAAGACCATTTCTTGATTCGTTTCGCACATGATTTTGTAGTTGTTATCTCTCTCTCTCTCTCTCTCTCTCTCTCTCTCTCTCTCTCTCTCTCTCTCTCTCTCTCTCTCTCTCTCTCATAGTCCTTTCCCCGTCTAGAGATACTCTACTTAACAAGAACATTTATCATTTCATTCACTCTGCAGATACTTTAACATGAATTAACTCATTCCCTTTTTCGAGGAGTCCTGTAACATTCCTTGAAGTCCTTCCTTCCTCAAACTAATCTAATACAATTATTTGTTATTAGATCCTCCTCATCGGCTTTACCTTGTCAATAGAGCGCGTTGTTTCTTCTTCTCATTAAAGGTTTGCAACAAAGAAGCAGGAAAGTGTGAGATGAGTTTCCTCTGAATTCCCCTCTTCATTTTCTCATTTCGTCAAAGTACTCTGGTGGTGGGGGCCTTATCCTTAATGTTAAGTCTATCTGCAACGAATAATTCTAAGGTGTTTTTATAAAAATTTTCTTTTAATTTGCAGCTATTGTTTTACCGCTATGACTAATAGTTAAAATTTTTCGTGAATTTTTTTCCACATATTTCTTTACTAATTTTGCTTGTATGATTTGATGCCTAACAGTGTAAAGCTAATCAATATCTTGTCACTGAAAATTGCTATTAACTTAAGGATATTGAGTATTCTGTACGTTTTAGATTTGTCGAAAATATACGGCTGTTTTATTGATTTGAGTAGACTGCTGACTTTATTATTTTTTATTCCGCCTTTCGATTCAAATCAAATGAGGTTGCTAACTTTAGGGTAGCCTATTTAAAACGTATTTGTCTGACGATCTGCTTGGCTGGGGTTCGAGATCCACTCATGTTCGATAATTTCTTGTAGTGTCTGCAATCTTATTATTCCTGTGTGCTAAGGATGGGGGTTATGGTGGAGCCTGGAGGTCTACCTGCTAAGGAAGTCATCAGCAGTCATTGCCTAGCCCTTTCTGGTCCTACCTTGGGAGGATAGGGGACTTGGTCATTGTCCTACTTGGGCATTCTCACTTCCCTTACCACTGCCATTTGTGAGTGACCTTTAAACCGTTAAATTAAATTTTGTGTATATCAAGTTTGAAAGCAATGGTAACATCTTTCTAATCTTACATAACTTTTTAAGGTCAAAGCTCCAAAAGGAATCGATAAAAATTGCAATACGTCAAGTTAATAGCTGATATAATTGGAGAAATATTGAATGTCTTGAAAGAGAGAGAGAGAGAGAGAGAGAGAGAGAGAGAGAGAGAGAGAGAGAGAGAGAGAGAGAGAGAGAGAGAGAGAAATATGATATTCAGGTCGTGGAAACTTGATTCGCAATAGGCTGTAGATCAGAAGTGCTTCTACAAAATGTGTATGTATCTATATGTGTATGTATAAACACCACCTGGAATACTGAAAGGGATTTTATACCTCCATAAGACCTTGAGAATGGACAATTCTCTCTCTCTCTCTCTCTCTCTCTCTCTCTCTCTCTCTCTCTCTCTCTCTCTCTCTCTCTCTCTCTCTCTCTCTCTTTTCGTTTTCCACCTCTGATCTGATCTATTAAAAACAAAAACTTTCAATGGGAAACGTATTCGTTCAACTGCGAATACAATGCACTTCAATGTCGTGCAAGCTTAATTAGATCATTTTCACTGAATGCTCTTTTAGAAATTACCGACTGATGTTCTTCTTGTGAGCGTATACACACATATGTATGTATATGTGTATATATAGTAATATATATTCATATATATATATATATATATATATATATATATATATATATATATATATTAAAATCACTCATAACTATAGTCCTCAAATATACATATATATACATACATATATATATATGTATATATATATATATATATATATGTGTGTGTGTGAGTGTGTGGGTGTGTGTGTATCTCTGTATATATTCTATATATATATATATATATATATATATATATATATATGTGTGTGTGTGTGTGTGTGTGTGTGTGTGTGAGTGTGTGGGTGTGTGTGTATCTCTGTATATATTCTATATATATATATATATATATATATATGCATATATATATACATATATATATATATATGTCTATATTTGTATATGTATGCATGTATAAACTGCATGTACACATCCAGAGAAAAGTGATTCAGTTTCAGATAATAGACTTTAAATTTCTTCTTCTGTCAATGTCGACTTCTACGGTGAAACTCTCCTTTACGAATGTAGATAAGTAAATTCGCTCACATGCAAAGCCGAATGAAAATTGATGACGGCGACTTTGAGTGGCTGATAAATGGGAAATGTAGGAACTCCGTATTATAGCGAAGACAATAGAGGAAATCAGTGTTCTGGGCCCACTGCTGTGCGGTAATTGTGTGTAAGAATAGAAATGGAACATTCCGTTTTCAAAGTCGTTTTGATATAGTCCACGCTTACTAGTTTTATCTTTTCCCCGGTTATTGGCTGAACACCGGTTGGCCTTTGCAGAGCATTTCGATCAAATGTTTAAACCTTCGTCCTTGTTATGCAATAGCGGTTGAATGCAGTATAATATTTAATGTTTTATGGGGGGACTGATCTTTTATTACTTTTGTCCGCATGTGTATTATTATTATTATTATTATTATTATTATTATTATTATTATTATTATTGTTATTATTATTATTATTAATATTATTATTATTATCATTATTATTATTATTATAGTTATTATCATCGTCATCATCATCATGATGATCATCTAAGCTATAAGCCTAACACAGAAAAGAAATTGATAAAGAAAAGATGGATTAAACACTTGAAATGTGAAGTCTGCTAATATGAAACTGTTCACGAAATGATTTTCACTCAGTTTGAGCTTTTGAAGCTCCAAAGATTCTATTACATGAGTAGGGAGATAATTCCATAATCTGCTCATGGATAGGACACATTACAAACTGTGTTGTTGCACCTCGTAGGAAAAGGCAAGGCTGTTAGAATACCAGCATATCTAGTATAATGAGATTGATGGTATAACGGAATAATAACCTATGATCAATTATTGCAAGTGATGCTCTGAATTATGAATATGGTTTAAAGTGTGCTTATTGGTGTAATCGAACGACGATTCATGGCTTATTACTAAGAAGAAAGAAATATAATGGAACTCAGGTTTTGTAACTTATGATATGCGTTAACTATTGACGACTGAACTGTATAACAATAATATGAACGAAACAGAGCAAAAAAATATAAACATCACCCGATTGTTGACAGTTCTTTAAAAATTGTGAAAAACTTGTTTCATAAATACTTTCCGGTCAATTTGCGTCTCAAAAGTCCATTTTTCAGTGAAACTCATTTATAATGAGTTGCATGTAGTTAAATGAATATTGTCAATGAAAAGCTGTAGGGAATGGAGGTCTAATGTACCAGACCTACCGACAATAATACTTTTAAATTGAACTTTGCTCTGATTTTAGTAAAATCTCGAATAAGAGATTCAACAGTTACTTGGCTTTAAACCAATGGGGCCGATGCAAATGAAATAATGTTATTTGCTTAATCTACAAGCTTGTTTTCTTTGATAATCCACATGTGAGCATATGACATGAAATGTAGGGAGCCGAGCATAGTTCTTTGATGAATTCCAAAGATTTAATTCCTGTAGTCATTATAGTACTACTGATAATCATAACTTATAATGCAAATAAATTTTCTGATTATAAACTTGGCAGAGCACTTCCCTTTTAGTGAGATTGGTGTGCTACTACTACTACTACTACTACTACTACTACTACTACTACTACTACTACTACTACTAATAATAATAATAATAATAATAATAATAATAATAATAATAATAATAATAATAATAATAATAATAATACTTTATTTCCAAATAAATACATTGGGTATTATACATCATTTATAAAGCAACATATAGAATAGTGAATACTGATATTGTGATTACATTAAAAGCTAACATTTACATGAGAGATGCTTCCATATAAATCTTTTGACTATCAACTAAAATACATTTGGTCCACTACTTGCATTAGTATGACTTTAAAGTAGAGATAAAATAACTTGAAATGGTAAAACTCATTAAAATTCTATACTGTGTGCAAAATTACAGTAGACCCCATAAAACATTAAAAACTGATATTCACAAGTACATTAAAACCAATCCACAAATATGTAACTAAAATCTTGTAGAAAACATATATTTCCTGAGATTTGTTTTATAAGTGTCTATATTCGATGTTGTTTTCAATGAATCAGGTAGGGTATTCCACATCGTTGGTCCTCGTACCGTAAAGTCTGTGTTAGTTCTCGGTATATAAAGGTCATCATTCTGTCTCGTTCGTCTGTCCCTCCCAGCTCCAACTGTTATAAACGTAAAAAGCCAAGTCGGTATTAAACTACGCACAACTTTAAAAACTCCCACACAAATCTCGAATTTAATTCTTCTTTCAACATTTAACCATTCTAATTTATCTAAAATTGGTGATTCATGATCATATTTTTTGGCCCTACCATCAACTAGTTTTGCCGCAAAGTTTTGTACTTTTTGAACCCGTTGTAATTGTTGTTTAGTAGTACTTCCCCAAATCTTTAAACAATAATTTATTATGCTCAGTGCAAGAGACTGAACTACCATCGCCCTCATGTCAATATCTAGTCTGTCTTTAATTCTGTTTAAATATATTAAGGTTCCATTTACTTTTCTACATATTTCAGATACGTGCACATCAAAAAGCATATATTGGTCAAAATGAATGCCCAGACTTTTTACGTGTACACTTCTTTCAATTTGATGGCCGTTAAAGTTTTGAACGGTATCTAATAGGAGTCTTGAAGTTTCTTTGATCATTGAAATTTAGTAAAATTCAAACTTAATTGTTGTGACAGGCCCAATGCTTTGATTATCAATAGAATATTTAGGAAAAAAAGGGAGCAGAAGTTGGGGAAATGAGTGGGTGTTTATTAAGATTGGCTTAGTAAAAGAATTATTTTGTATTGGTCAGCAAATCTATGCAGGGTAGATAAATATATGTATTCAATTACTTTAAATTTTTTTTTCAGATTTATGAAATATATTTAATTACTTTTTAGGTTGGTGAAATTATTTTCATTAACATTTGGTATTAGAAAAAAAAAACTTGATTTCTTCTACTTACCAAAAGGTCGTCTGACGAGCGGATGGAAGCACCAAAGTTCAATTTTCGGACAATGTAGAGTGCTTTTGCAACAGTCCTTTAAATCCCATTGCTCATCAGTTGATTCAAGCTGTGAAATATGTATCAAGTAGATAGTCAATCAAAGACGGTTGCAACCAAAGGGAACAAGCATGCAACTGGTAACCTCATCTTAAAAGATGTGCAAGAAACCTAAAAGAGTACCAGAATCTGGAGTCAAGCTTTAAAAAGTGAAAATTTAAAATGGTTATATATAGTTAGTATAAATCTAACTGTAGTAGGTCAATAGCTACCTTGTATTGTTATTTTAATTAACAACTTATCTAATCAATACTCATCTTTCTTCCCAAGATTTCCAAAATCATAATATTATCTCGTGTGTTTATTCTTCTCCCATTCACACTACACAAAAAGATTTAAGCATCTCTTCCCTGGACTCTTTCTACGCCATTATCATCATATGTGTATATATTAAACGATTGTGTACGGTATTCCTCATTACTATATCTTACATACTTTATTACAATAACTTCACGTTATCCTTACCAAGCTCAGTCACCACCTTCACTTTATTGTCATAAAAGAGAGAGCAAAACTTTTCCCCTTTTTATACCCCAAAACCAATTCTGATGCCCTCTGTACCTTACACTGTGATTCTACTAACACTCGTTTTATTTATCTTATAGACTAAGAAGCACAAATCTAATTTATGATTTGATTTCCCAGGTTTTTTTTAATTTCATTATATTATTCAACTTAACATTAAATTTTGTTAGAACAGTTTTCAAAACACGTAAAGCTTAAACGATATCATTTGAGACTAAAGGGTAAACATTTTGTTTCATATCCTGTCATCAACTTCAAATGTCATTTCGTTTTTGTAATATATTTGGTCAGTTCCTTTTCAAAACATCATCTGTATACATTACAGTAACCTTTCCATGCACCATACATGGCATTTTCTATTATACCACCGATGTGTTAGGCACTTCTTATTTTACTCGTCAGTTCAAGTAAATGGATTGCAAAAAGTCTCTAGATAACCTTCACTTTAATTAGACCTTAAATATTATCTTGCATATTTCTAAATTTAAGACAAACGTGTTTTTTTTATTGTATCCCACCAATATTGCAATTTCGTGTTGTTCCAAATAAGCGATGGAAAGCTATTTCCATAAATATGTATGTGTATATATATATATATATATATATGTATATATATGTGTGTGTGTGTTTCGTTATTTATGCATATATGCAGTACACACACACAATATATGTATATATATATATATATATATATATATATATATATGTATATATATAAATATATGTATATATATACATATATATATATATATATATATATATATATGTGTGTGTGTGTGTGTGTATGTATATATATATATATATATATATATATATATATATATATATATAATATGTATATATATATATATATATATATATATATATACACGCATATATATACATGTATATATATGTATGTATATATAATGATATATACAGTATGTATATGTATATATATATGTATATATAATTATATATATATATATATATATATATATATATATATATATATATATATACATATAATTATAGAAATAACTGTGATATGTGTGTTTAAGTAAAGTGGGCATTTTCTGCACCTTTATCGTTCCTTTCACTTCGTTTTCTTTTTTCAAAAATTTATTTGAAGGTTTGTACACTTGAGCTACTGGATTTCTACCACATAAAAAAAAAAGGTCCATCTAGTAGCCAGCACACTATTGGTAATGAAAATCTTCATTCTTGAGAATTGCCGAGAAAAATAGTATTAATGAAAATGTTAGAATGACCTTCACTCTGTCACCCTGAAGGTCTAAAGGATCCTGTGTTGTCTCTTGAACCATTTCTGTTCACATCATATGGCTAGAATCTGTTGCAGTTTTTGGTGACGAATTTTATTACAATGCTATGGACACAGACTTCAGGTTCACCCTCCCGCTTTTATCAGGGTATTTGCTTGCCCAAACATTCTTTGGTCCCGCTTGGAAAAGGTAACTATTTGATGGGATGGGGACTCAATCATACATCTATTTTTGAAACGAATTATGCTGCCGACTTAATTTGACCGAAAAAGTACTTCTTACAGGTTGGCATTGCAGAGAAAAAGGCCCAGACCAATGTTATGAACTAATGATAATTCAAAAGGTTTTGCATTCACAAAATAATAGAATTTAGGCAGCGAGCTGTGTCTGCCGAGTTAACAAGGCAAGAATATATCACAAAAGAGGTACCGTGGATCATATTTTGCTTTGCGTATTGTCATATGAACGACATATGCTGAAATATGATGTATACACAATATTAGCGATCTGCGAGCCTCTAGTTTTGTGCAGCGTTCATTTCACTATAATTTTTGCTTGGTTACAACCTTATTGTACTTCTGAGATGAGAGTTGTCTGGGTGGCACATTATTCTACCTGTCGAGAGTCATTAGCATCTATTAGTTTATACCTCTATGGTCCTAGGTTGAGAGAGGGCTTGGGTGCTGATTTCATGTATATATGTTCGATTTTTAGGAAATTGTCAGCACAGTGAACTGTAACCTACCTCTGCCACTTTTAATCATTCTGTAATGATGAGGAAACATCATTTTCTAGAGGCAAACATTACTGTAAATTGATATACGTATTAGACCGTATCAACCGCTCTTATCTGTACTACCTGCATATCCATACCTAAGGGCAGCTACTGAACCATTCAGTTCTTTATTCTCCTCATTCCTCAACAACAACAACGTATCATTACCCTGAAAAAGTTATTTATCCTGAGTCATCATTAACAATTACTCCGTTACATCACGGGGATTAAATTATGCTCGTGCTTCAGCGAACTCATTGCTTCGTTTGATGTTCGTCTTTAGCCTTTAATTGATTAGCTTCAAATAGTGATTTTCATTCGACTGTAGGATGGATCAGTTCCCAGTAGGCTTTTTGTCTTATGCATTAGTACACAAGGAAGCATTAAAAGAGTAATAGTCGTGCGTTAGCGTCGCCGATCCAGGACTTACTAAAGATGTAAGTACCCGGTCGAAAGGTATTTCATATTCCAAGAGGTATTGTCCTTTCTGAAGCACTAGTGTGTGTTCGTCTAAATGTTTATGCGATTAAATATCGCCATCGGGGTTAATCTTATCGCTCTCTGCGGTCAATGGAGATATTTTTTACATGAGGCTTCCACTTATTTTAGAAGCATCAGTTGTTTTCTTCACAGGCGTATAAACTATTGCACAGACACTCACTGCTGAACACTTGACAATATTGTCAAGCTTCTTTATCGTTGTGTTAACTATTTTATTTCTATTTGCTTTTTAAATGGATGACTTTTCACAAGAATGTTGTGCAGCTTTTTAAGATTATACGTTTAGATCCATGAATAGAATGTTCATCTCTTTTGCGTTAACTTTGAAAATTTGGAATCGTGTCAACCTGTTCCTTATTGAATTTGAAAATTTGGAATCGTGTCAACCTGTTCCTTATTGAATTCAAAAGGAATAGGATTGCAGGTCATATAATACGTCTTTATACCATCGTTAGCATTATTATTCACATATTCCAGCCTGGGAATTTTGCGATAATTTCGAATCAACCTGTAGATTGTCAAAGTTCGGCAATACTCCTCGAAATCTAATACTTTAGACGACGTGAAACAATGGACTTCACTGTTTTGATGAAGGATTAACTGTTTGTCCTTCCCTTCGGTCAAACTTGAAACCCGAGAGAAGGTGCATCCCTTCAGCAAAGCAGCACGGCGTCTTGGACCATTCACAGATGACTCTCATCCCTGTTTACATTGTACCTTTGTGATATTGACGGAGACGAACATTGCCAGAAATTCGAGTTGTTGGATCTACCTTATCCCTTCCAGAACCGTGCCCCCTACAACCTCCCCCACCCCCTCCCTTAACCGTGTTGCCCCTGGGATGACAACGGCATTATTTGCTCTCTCACAGTGACCGATGTCCATGTTCAAGAAACGCTGAACAACGATAATGATCATTGGATTCTTACGTAAGATACTTTCCTTATCTAAAGATGATGCAACGTTCGTTGATTGTTGAGATTTAATGACAGCGTTGGGATATAAGCCGAGAGTCATTAGTTTTGTTCAAGTATTTATGTATCTCTCAATTTTATTTTGATAAGAATGGCGATCCGATGGGCAACGTAATTCCTATGTACAGCCGTTGTCTTTTCTTTTACCTTATTCATCACTCTATCCAAAGAAATTTGGAAAAACCTTGGAGCCATAACTATCTGTTTTCTCACCGTACCAATGCTAACACAGAACCAACCCATTCCCTGCTTAAAACACAGTTCACTTCCATCATTAAAGCATTTACTCATTATCAACAATTTATAATCAATAATACACCTTTTCAAAACAAGCTATTTTTCTCCTAAATATAATCTTTCATAACAAAAACTTGGTTCATTTACATTTATTCTAGTATAAGCAATACTTATCTTTGGCCAGACGTAGAGTAAATATGTTGAATAATCTTATTAGGGTAACGCAGCTATTTTCTGGGTAATGAACAAAATAGAGTAAGAAGACTATGCATTAGTTTGGTGTTAAAATGCGGCTGCAACTTTAGCCCCTTTCACTAAAGCTATTCCAATTAGAACTGTGTTATGTGATTGTCATTAATACTAATTCTCCCCGGATGATACAACTGTTAACTGTTAAAGTATTTCAAAGTATCATGTAACCGCAAGTCTTCTCAAACTAAAAGATACTTAAAAATGCGTTAAACCCCTTTTTAACCATTTGTTGCTTTTAATGATAAAACTCGGAACTTTTACTTCAGAGTTGAATCTCCACTCACCCTCAACATTTTACTTATTCTATTTTGTTCATCCCCTGGACAATAGTCATGATACCACAATAAGATTATTTCACATATTCCCTATTATTCTATTTTCATCAGTTTACTTCCTTAATCAAAATTCCACCATACACCTTCCCTGGTATCCTAAGTAGTGTTATGCCCTATAATTGATACAATGCATTTTGTCACCTTTGATAGTTTTTATACCTTTCATCTGTTCTTTTGGAACTATTCTCCCATCCAAGAATACCTTATAAACCAAGGTGAGCCTATTTATGCAGCATCTCACTTGTAACTCCATCATTTCTGCTGGTTCCACTTTCATCAACGTTTTAATTGATGTTCAAACATCCTTACCAGTCTCTTCTACCAGCATTCCGCGCCATACACTAAACCCCCTCATAGGGTTGTTAGGGCCTGATTGGTAACGTCCCAGACTGGTGATTGCTAGATTGGGATTCGAGTCTCGCTCAGACTCGTTAGTTCTTTTATTGTCTGCAACCTCACCATCCTTGTGAGCTAAAGGTGGGGGTTTTGGAGGAACCTATGGGTCTACCTGCTAAGTCATCAGCAGCCATTGCCTGGATCTCCCTGGTCCTAGCTTGAATGGAGAGGGGGCTTGGGCGCAAATCATGTAATATATGGTCAGTCTTTAAGGCATTATCCTGCTGGTTAGGACAATGTCACTGCCCCTTGCCTTTGCCATTCATGATTGGCCATTAAACCTTTAAACCTTTAATATGTTGCATAATTCAGATTCCCACTCTCCTGTTCACCGTATTGAAAACTCTTCAAAGAACTGACTCTATCAACTCGGAACTGCATTAACGTTGGAAAGAATCTTTTATTCAGAGATCCCTGTGCTCGTTAACATCTACCCATTTTCTTTCCTATATAATAACTTTTTCCTACCTAGGTCTTTTGTTCATCTTCTCCCCTCTGTTTTTAATTGCCGGCTGTGTTTTTCTTTCATTTATTTTATAGAATCATTATCCATCCTTCTGTTGTAGTGCACCTGTTCTCATTTATCAAGAAACTACAATCCAGATAATGTATTATCATCTTATCCCACCACTCACTTTTATACACAAATATATATATATATATATATATATATATATATATATATATATATATATATATATATATATATATATATACATGTGTGTATGTATATATATGATAATTCTTAATTTCAATTTATTTAGATAAGCCAAAAATAATTTTTGATATCAAGTTCACTGCCATGAAATTCCTTTTGTTATGTATTTCTGCCCAGTCAAGTATTTGAACCTTAGAAACGACTGGAAGACAGAGTAGATTGATTTATATTATTTTCTTTATACACCTGGTCTAAATAAAACTTTTTATCTCCATTTCTATTCGGCGCTAAGGTTCGAATCCTGAGCTGGGTAAAATTAATAATCAGAAAAGAAATTTCCTTTTGGGTCTGTGATCCTGTGGTAGAGTGATTTTGATTTAGAAAGACATGTGTGGCTTATCTGAATATATATATATATATATATATATATATATATATATATATATATATATATATATATATATATATATATATATATATATATATATATGTGTGTGTGTGTGTGTGTATGTATGTATGTATATATCTATATATACACAGTATGTATGTATATATATAGATATATATGTATATATGTGTATATATATATATATATATATATATATATATATATATTCATATTTATATAAAAAGGATATTGTGACCCACTATTGTACTTAACCTTTGGATGGGCAACCAGCTAATGTGGGCGCTCGACTGGACTAAGCTCACATTTGGTTGGTCCTATTCACCCCGTCTGCTGCAAACCAGTTTACCCAGCTGTAACTATATACCAGTATCTGTTAGAGTCAATAAAATCGAACTGTTGTTAGCAATCTCTCCACAAAATCCTAGTTAAAAAAAATCGTTTATTTGTATCTTTATGGTGCTTTCCTCTCCAAAGGGGATCAAGGCGTATTGTGAATATATATATATATATATATATATATATGTGTGTGTGTGTGTGTGTGTGTGTACTGTATATATACATACATGTGTTATATATATGCAGTATATATATATATATATATATATATATATATATATATATATATATATATATATATATATATAAATTTATATATGTATACTATATATATATATATATATATATGTATATATAAATTTATATATGTATACTGTATATATATATATATATATATGTGTGTGTGTGTGTGTGTGTGTGTGTGTGAATGTTTATACTTCTGAATATTTGTAAGTTTTCCATTGTTGCATCCCGCATTAAACATCTGCAGAAAATGCACAGAGAATTCTAAGTATGACCTATAAAGGTGATATTTTTTTCAAGCGTTGGTGTCGGGGA